>NW_023339696.1:20987018-21009618 GCF_004916995.1 Morone saxatilis | reverse complement strand
ATTATGGTAATACATACACTCATTTTTGATTAATCTGTCAATCATTTTCTCTATTAATCGATTAGTTGTTTGGTCCATAAAATGTCAGAAAATGGTGAAAAATGTTGATCACTGTTTCCCAAAACCTACGCTGACGTCCTTGAATGTCTTGTTTTGTCTGCAACCCAAAGATATTCAGTTTACTGTCATCGAGGACTAAAGAAACCAGAAAACATCTGAGAAACTGAAATCAGAATTTTTTTATGATCAAAATACGATTCATTTAATAGTTGACAACTAATTGATTAATCATCAATCATTTCAGCTCTACTCTCAGCTCCACGCCCCTTTAGTTCCGACTGAAGACATACATCTTTAAAAACATCTATAGTTTCCTTTTTTCAAAAAGGTTCAGTAATTTCCTTTAACGGCTGGTCACAGTATTTTTTCGTTACCTAAACGTTACTCAAACAAGAGGAAAATGTGCACTAATTGGGGACTATTTTACTATTTTCATTAATCCGCCTTTACAGCAGCAGCATGGTGCATGTGGGATTGACTCAAAATAAACTACAGTGTGTGTTCATGATAATAAAGGAACATTTGACTCATGCAACAGTGTGGCTCAATGATGTGTTTTTAATAGTTTTTATTCAACAATAGAGCTCTATGGCGGAGGAAGACGGTATATCGTGCTCTGATACACACACAGTACTTGTTAATGCGTACATTCATTGTTGCTTTTGGTGTTTTTATGAGATTTAATGATGATAAAAGAGATGGAAAATGTCACCAGACAGAAACTTTTCACAGATTCCCCCGACTAACTGGCACACTACAAGACAAAAACGATAAAAACTTTGCAGCCGTCGAGAAGTTTCTAATGATGGGATATAATATCTGCAGCGAGTTAGGAGCAGTTGTACTTTAATGTCTCTGCTCAGATTCATAAAAAAAACCTGTTGAAATCTTTAACCACTGCTGTAAGAAATAAGATGGTGAGGTGGAAGGTGAGCTCATAATCCATAACAGATAGTTGAGCTTGGCCACGCTGGCATCCAATCCTTATGAAAATTGTAACGGGCCTTGGCACAGGCACAGAATCCAACAAATCAAAACTGTGAGGCTTCCACTTATTAGCAGTCGGGCCATGAAGGTTGTTCCTGAAATTATTTGTCAAAAAATGTGGTCAGCTGCTCAGCTCCCACCTGCTGCTTTATTTTTCAGGGATTTGTAGCATCGTGGCGGTTGCAGTGTTAGCTCTGAATGAGAGCTGTGTAGAAATAAACACATTTGCCAAAACAGCGAGTGATTCGAGTAACATTAGATTATATAAACTGTCAGTAATGAGGCACCGGGAACAGCATCTGTGATCCGCAGAGGTCGACCGTAACATCCTGCTTCACTGCTGAATAAAACGCGTCCTGAGTGCGACTTAACAGCCTTAACATGAGCAGGTACATTCAAAGAGACAAGCGGAGGTCCGAGAGGGCGACACGCTTGTTGTAGAGGTCACACACGCACGCGGCGATGATACACAAACGCTGCTGACAAGGGGAAAATATGAGGACTTCTGAAGCACTGTAAAATGTATGAAGAAACGGATGTGAGGGTCATTTTACTGAGCAGCACCATTAACATCGCTGCCCTTGTCTGAACTGGAGCTCAGATCAGTCACTCACACACACATACACACACATGCAAAACATGTATGCACGCCCACGCACACACACACACACACAGCAGCAGCAGCAGCAGCAGCAGCATTTTCTCCTCTTTTTACATTTCTCCTCTTTTCGCCCTCGGAGAAGGAGAGGTCGACATTTTAACTGCAGCGGCGAGGAGATGGCTTCCTTTCACCTTGACGGGCATATAATGAACATTTTTCATTTTGAGCTTAGCTTCACTTACAGAGTCAGTCAGCTATTTTCTCTTTGAACCTTTTTTTTCCCCTTTCTGACATTTCCCTCTGTGGTTTTGCCAGGATGATCTTCACAGTAAATTTGTGCCCCTTTTAAAGAAATAGGATACATTTCTGTTGATTTTTTTTTCAAAGCGCTCATTTCCATATAGGTCCCAGTATAACACAAATAGGCCTACGGTGCAGCATGAAACACAAACAATATGCTAATTACACCTATTTCAATTAGAGGCCCGCTATCCTTGAAATCCATATAATTATTTACTCATTGTTCTGCATTTTGCCTCAGAAAAGAAAATACTGCACTTTTAAGAAATGTGACACAATATTTGCATTGCTTTGACCTGAAGGCGACTCAGAGGCGGGGTCAGCGAGGTGGCACTGGCTCATCCCTGTAATCTGATTGGTTTAAATAAAGTGACTGTTAACATTTGTTGTTAGAAAGTCATTCATTTAAAAGAAACAAGCTCAAACAGACGCAGTTTGGGTAAAATAGTTAGAGGATGGCTGGTTGAGTTCAGTAGGTAACCTGCCCACTAACTGCTTTATTGTCAAGTTTTTGGTAATTTTGAAATGTTTCAAGTCTGTTGTTTCAATGTTTCGCATATAAGTATAACTGGCAGCGTAGCATCGGTTTTCAGCTTGGATTAGGTTGGTCGTGATCGACACAAGTCCTTCCATGTATCAAGACAAGAGTGTTGCTATGTGTTCAGGATGTGCATTATTATCAAAGGATAAACAGAACTTTTCCAATGTGTACAAGTTTATAGCCTGATGTTTGTTCTGTAATGCTTTGCCAAACATGGTTGTCATCCTCTCATTCCAAGTGATGGATTAACTTTACTGGAGGAAACAGGGCAGGGGGGCTAAAAGGAAAAGTGAAACCACATTGTATGCATCTTAAAGATTAGAAAAAGAAATGATTAAAGAGCAAACCCTTCTATAACTAACAGGACATGCAGGGATGATTAATTATCCTTAAACTAATCCCCAGAATTAGTTTATGGCTAAAGTGCACAATATTAAAACATACATAATAAAATGCAATCTAATGAAAAATCCTCCGTCCAACTTGTATTCAAAAGGCTAGCAAAACAAGGCCGCATGTACTACACAAACACACACACACAGACTCATGCCCACATTTGCCCACACAGGGGGGGCTGGCAGGGTGCGTTCCAAGACAGCTGGTGAAAACCGGGTGTGCTCTGGCTGCTAGAAGGAGCAGATTCAGGTGACATCTGTGCCTCCTGTTGCAGCGCAATAGTAGAAACACTAAAAGTGAATTACAACATTAATGATAGTGCTCTGCAAGCTGTCGTTCCATATTACGCATCCATTATTCCTTGCATGGGTACTCAGAGGCATCGTGAAGGAAAAGGGCTCCACACCACCTCTACAGAAAAAAAAGCCACCTCGCTGTGAAGAAGAGCATTTGTTGAAAGGATTGTTGGTTTAGTTAGAGTAACCACCTTCCACCGCTACACCATGTCACCGCAGGCACGGTGCTGACTGGATGACTGATTCTCTCTCTCTCCCATTTCCATCCCTCACTTCATCTTCCAAGGCAAAGCAACCTCCCACCCCTGACCCCTCCCCTCCTCCTCCCCGCACCGCCGCCGCTATTTCAGACAACATTTGTTTGATCTTGCCGCCCTCTACAGCTGAATGAAATCAATCTGGCAGAGATGTCATGTGTGAGCAGAAATGATTGGCCACAAGAATAACATGTATTTGAGAACACAGAGCCTGTGCCCTCTGTCTCACCGCCTGCGAGGCTGGACGCATGTATGCCTGCGAGTGCGCGCACGCAGACACACAACGGCGCAGGCCGGTGCACGCCTGATGGGCATCACACAGACATCTCCGAGCTGTCACCCATCCCCAGACTTTCAATAACTTCAAATCCCCCGAAAACCTGGAGAATAAAGGCAGAGTCGATCACTCATAGCTCCCTTCACTCGGCTCTTCTCTTCAGGGAAATAACAGCCGAAGGAGAAAAACAAAGTCAGGATCCCATCCTCTCCCGCAGAAAAGCACTCGCATCCCCGGAGGACATGGGGAGAACACTTCTTTCATCATTCTGGTTAACACACAATAAAAAAATTCATTTAAGATGTTGTGACATGAATAGCACGCAGGTATAAACCAACTGTATGGGGGGGATCAGGGGTAATCAAAGGTGGATTTTTAAGAATAAAAAGCTTGACGAGAAAGAGGGAAAAACCTGCAGAAGTGGCTGCTAAGGTGTCGGTGGCATCAGTAACACATGTGGCTTTCACGCCAGCCTACACATTTCTATAGGAGTCTGTGTGTGATTTGGATTCGTGCCATGCGGGATCGAATGGCGGGCGTTCCCTCCACAACGTCTCCTGAGAACACAAACAGATCGTCGGCACATCCAACCGCAGCTCTGTGCCGCCGACTGGCTGTGATTTCTTCATTCAGGAGCGAGTGCCACAAAATGTGTCCTACTTGAAGTGTTTTACAATTACCAGCTGATTATATCAGCTGCATTAGCATATTAAAAGGAAGACTACTTGAACACAGAGATAATGACTGAGTGTTAAAAATAATTTCCCCACTCATTATCGGCACTGAGATCTGGGAAAAGGAAATGTCGATAAATACCCGTAAACCTTACTGTGTAAATAACAACAATTAGGGAGAAATTAGATCAGGCTGTGTTGGTGAAAAGGGAGATAATTCTAATTAAAAACTTGCAGATATGTGGGGAAGAAAGCATAAAGCTGTGCATCTATCTGTCTATGGGAGTGAATTATTATTCACTCATGTGTGAAAAACTTTTATGTCGTTTACAAGGTGTCACTAAACCAAATCTGTTCTTCTCCAGTTTAAATATCCGCCTGCAGTTTGGCCTCAAACTTCTATTCAGAAAGTGAATTGTTCCCATCGCAGCAGAGGGGTTGGATAAAATGACATCAATACTTAATAAAAAAGGACTTTAGGTTGGAAGTAACTAAATAACCACTGCGAATATGTAAACCCCTCTATATATGATGCATATGTCCATAATCTCCCCTTTGGTTGGTCTCTACTTCCGCAGTTTATTCTTCATGTACTCATTTAATTCTGTTCATCTGGACATATTGCTGGCTGAGTTGTGTGAACTGTTTTCTGTTGCTTTCAAAGCTGCCTCTTTCATACATGAGAAATGTATGAAATTGGCATCCAACCAGGTCACCGTTATGTCGTAGGTTTTTGTAACTATGGCTGCGTGAAGACTTTATTTTTAGACCAAATATTGTTTCTGTTATCAAGTGAGACGTCTTCATCGCTTGTTTAATCTGACCAACTGTCTCAAAAACCTCAAAGATATTGAATTTACACTGTAAACCAGAGGGAAGCAGTGAATGTTTGGTATTTTTTACTTGATAAATTACTTAAACGATTGAGTGATGAAATTGTTGACAATAACTGTCAGCCAATTAATCGACTAATTGGTTCCGCACTAACAGTCTTAATTGACAATGTAGAAGTACTGTAGATTATTATTATCATCATCACTTTATTTATCCATTAAAACCATTTACTGTTTTTAATGTTAAAAACTTGGTTCTTGTCTTTTTTATTATATCTGTTCTTATTGTGTTCACTATAACATTGAAGGAACACAGTTTTCTTCCCCCTATTAAATACTTGCTCATGATTACAAATATTCAGAGATAGTATTGCCTAAAAATCCACAGAGTGTTAAGATTAGGATTTCATTGTAATAATGAATCTTAAATAATCCTCAAACCTTTTGACCCGTTTCATTACTAGTAGATTTGTATCCATGAGAGATGTTTACAGGATGTTGTTGATATTTTTCAGCCTTATTGTAAATGTGAGTATTGTACCTTAGATTTGAAATGAGATATTTACATGCATTGTCTATGAATATCTAACACAAACATACAGTATAGTAGTCTCATCTCATCCTGTATGTTGCACATTGTCATGCATTGTGAGTTAAAGCAGGTTAACTGGCATTGGTTATTTAAAGGCCCAATGAGTGCTTTGTGTGAAATCTAAAGTCATCTCAGTGGTTATCTGTCACTGACCATCAGTACATTCCAGCCTTTTGATGTAAAATACAGCAAGAATGGCATGTCTTTGTCATTTGCGGTTCTGGCCTGAGAACAAGCCAGACGCTTTCATCCCTGGAATGTTGCTCGCTCACACTGGAGCCCCGTCCTCCATTGCTGAGCAGCCGTAAATGCGTGTGGACGTGAAGGAGACTGTGAATGTCATGAAATTCATCAGGCTGCAAGTTTTTTCTTTTTTTGTTCAGAGTGCTGGCAAAGTGAGTTTTCACAGGCAGAAATCTCAGCACCGGGTCGAGAAATCATTAAGTTATTAACATTTATCAACAACTTTCACTCCTCCCTGCAGATATGTGGTGGCCATTTCGTGGTTTTTGCCCCTTTGAAGTATTGTGATGCCTTCTAGTACCGTGAAATATTTAGTTTTACAAAGGTAGGTAGATTTCAACCCACCTCTTCTCTTTTTCTTCCTCGAATTCCACCACCACCTGCACTGTTAATCAATACACACTTTTCTTGCCCTTTTCCTCCTTCGTACACATATCTCCCTGTCTGACCAAACTGGCAAATTTGTGCTCTTAATCAGCTTGCCAGGCTTGTCTCTTCACTGGAGGCTGGCGACACGCTTCCCTTCCCCCTTAATTCCCCGGCTCTCAACAGACAGGCGCGCTGATTAACATGCACGCCCAGGTAGGAGCTCCCTCCAACACAACCCCGCTGCCCACCAGGTCCACACACCATTATCCCCGCTACTCAATAGCACCCATCTCAATGCACATCTGTCGAGCTGCCGCATCCCCGCTCCTTAATTAGCTTTACAACTTTCCCCCACTTCTGGATGGAAAATAAGGGATAAATCTGTGGCCGGTCTGAGATAGAACGAGGGAGGGAGCGTGGGAGAGGGAGGAGGACATATGCTGAATGCTGAGATGGAAGATGAAATGGGAGTGTGTGTGTGTGTTTATGTGTGTGTTTGAGAGGGTGGTGGTGGTGGCGGACAAGATTCACATTAATTCCTCTCATGTCCTGGCCCCAGTATCACCAGGAAACCCCGTCCTCCTCGCCTCCATGCTGCCGTCTCTCCACCCGAGGGATACAGCCCTACCAGCCTTATCTTATCAGTCTCTCTCTCACATCGATTCCCCCTTTTGCGCTTTTTAGTTGCTCTTCATAGACAGCTTCAAAGCTCCCTTTTGATTCTCATCCCTCTCCATCAGCGCGAGTTGTCGTCGGCCCAGGTGACGGCGATGAAGGTGGCATCGTTTTTTTTTTTTACATTGGGGTTCGGTGCTGTGGCTAATGCTAATCCACTATGCTCTCTGTTATTCCACGGCAGCGCGTTTGTCAGCAGCTCGAAAACAAACCAAAGAAATAGACAGAGTGAGAAAAGAAGAGGCATCCAATTAATATGAAATTGTCTCCAGAAGTCAATAAGGTTTTAGTTCCACTTGAGTGTGTCTAAATGCGCAGAGTAAGGCTAATTATAATCCCATGGAGTATTTATACTATTTACGCTTTGCCCCTGTCATTACTACAAGCAGTAATCCTCCGACCCGTGTTGTCTGCATGTGTTGATGAGCCTTATGCCAGTTGCCAAAAATACTTAAGCTCGTTTCCCAATCCTGAAGGCCCCGGCAACTATTTCATGCACAAACAATGTGAAAATAATCACCGTTACTATGGCAATGAACATCGAACAATATCATAATCAGTGCTGCCATCAAGAATGTAGTTTCAATCCAGAGGGGCAAAGGTTGCAGTGGAAAGAAGAACAATGAGCTATTTTAGTCAATCTGCTATTCTACATACATGGCAGCTTCATTAGAACTACCCACTGCGTGCATAACCTTCTGCAGGCCTCCTACCAACCGTCTCCAGTATTAGAAATACTAATCTCCTATGTGTATTTCACCCTCCATCCTTCCTTCCATCCAGCAATTATGCCCCCCGCCATCAAAAGCCATCAAAACAGTAATTTCACTTTTTCACAGGCAGGCTTTTCACATTTCCTTCCGTGAAAGGCCTGAATCATCCCCTTATCTCCATGGCTATTACACAGTGTGCATGAGAGTGAAAACAATGGGCTCGGCGTGATGAGATCATGGCACTTCATTTCTCCGAGGCCACTCCGGTAGACACAAAGACAATCCACCAGCAGCAAGGAGGACGGGGACGGTGAGGGACGGAGGATTTCTCGGTCACTGAGCCCAGGGCTGTGAGGCAGGTCATCCCCAGTAATAAGAAAGAGGAGGAGGAGGGGAGGACATAATGGCGGTGACGGGTTTCGCACCCTTTGGTGGAGGCTTTACAGGCCCTGAAACCGAGGTCGGTGAGTGGAACTCAAACTCGGACTCTTTATTCCTGCTTGTGCATGGGAACTCTCGGAGGACTGAGCGACGCTGCTGCAGGATGAGCGCTGTGTTGCTTCTGTGGTGGGTTGGTCGGCGTCTTGCAGAGAAAGTGAGAGAAGGAGGGAGTGCTCCACTGAAGAGGATATGGCAGAGCGAAGTGACAGGCCCGGGGAGGGAGGAGGAGGCAGGAGTTGCAGGAAGAGACAGCTCACTAGTGACTAAAACGGCAGGTCTGAGATACAGAGTGTCTCCGCTCGCTCTGCTCGCTTTGCTTTCTTCTGGCTGCAGCTATCTCAATTTCTCCCTTTTCTCTCATTCAGTCTGTATTTTAGAGTTTATCCTAAAGGCTCCGGAAAAAAGGTTTTTTCTTAATCAGCTTCTTCCTACAAGGAAGTGCCTATGGCTGTGACCATTTGAAACAAAGAAATGTCTACTTGAGATCATCACCTTTTTTCTCGTTTTATTTGAATACATTTAGGAGGCCTGAAGATACAAAATTAGCTAGCAAATATTAGACAATTTTTAAATAAAGAAACATAATCTACTGTAGCAGAAATATATATTATATATATTTTCAGCATTCCTGTACTGTTAATCCTATGAATCACCTCAAGTTTATATACAATAATGTGGCAAGTTTGAAAATACTGGCAATTTCTATGTTATGGTTTGCAGGGGGCGGATCGATGTCGACAAAAGCCGATGCACCAGTAAGGCTGATTAAGTGTTAAGTGACTGAATGTGTGACTGTTCGTTGTTTTCTGTCTTTAACGTTGTTGCTTATTTAGTCAATTTTGAGAAAATGTACCTATTGATGGTTATAATCGCATACATTGTGTTTGTTCATCTTTTCAACAACAACAAATGATACAATAAAACATGAATATATTATATTTATCACCATCATCACTACATTCAGACTATTTTGCGCCAAGTGATCAACGGTTTTGAGTGTATGCTCGATTGTTATGGAGGTAACTGATATGTCGAAAGTCTCAAGTTGTAATCATTGTAAATAATTAATTTACAACATATATGGTGATATGATTCATAATACAGGTCGATCAGGGATTCAAAGCTGGGTTAAATCTGGACCTTACATGAGTATTGCCTGATAAAGATGTACTGTAATGTAAATGTTGTAATCAACTAAAACCGTCTTTGGGAGCAACTATTTAGCGCAGTTTTCTTAATATTGTCTTTGCTATTGCCCATGCATGTGATATAATAATATATAATATAGTCTCTCTGGAATGCAGTGCTATTACTGAGTGGATTATCTTGGGGAAATGAGGTAAACTAAACTAAACATCACTAAAACATTATTACTGTGGCTTTCCATATTCGGGATATTTGCATGTTTAGCCCATTTACTATAAATAGTGCACAATACATCACAAATAAGCATTTTACAAAACCATTTGCTATGTTTTATCAATCTGAAGGTATTTTTTGGGTACGCATCTTCTATTTAATTCCATACAGCATTAACATCTACATACTTCCATGAGTTGTTTAATGATCACAGTGAATATCAAGTCTTTATCCATTGGCATCAGTGTTGCATTATTGTTGTGAAGTAATGCATAGCAGACTTTAAAAACAATCTGCATGTAAACAGCATTACCTTACCCTATAGTGTATACTGTATAAGAACGGAGGTAAATATACATCTTAAAATCTAAAACTGTAAAGCATACATTTGAGAATAAATGCGTAAAAGTTATAAAATGTTAATATGCATACATAAGATATGAATCTTTGCAGTTTGCAAAGCTAAAGCTGTAGTCGTACTCTATACCCTTTGAATGCTGTAAACTTCAGATGCTTATGAAACAATGTGATTCACTGACATATCTCCCAGCCTCCATTTCCATTACTGAGCCCTGTTTCTGTGTCTTTAACTCTGCATTTGTCTGTCTTGTGCAGCACATGTGCACACACACAGAACACACATGCACACACTTCCTCTCTATCTCTCACTCCATCTCTCTTCCTCTTTTTCTCATTGGAAAGGGGGAATCGGGTGGGGTGGAATGATCGTGTTAGGGGGTTCACAGAAGACTGACTGTTTATTATTGTCTTCGGCCCACTTAACTCTGACAGTAACAGAATGAGATGGGGAGAGAAGCGAGTGCCATTAATCACGGTGTCGGGAGGGCCTGAGCCGAGTGGAGACGCATCCATATCGCATGTGCCTGGGAGAGGAACACAAAGTGATTTTCAGGCCAGCCGGCCTCGTAGCGCCGCTGTGCAGCCTCCAAGTTCAGGCTGCTGGCGGATGAAGAGTGCAGGGGGAAGAAGTGGGCGGCTTTTCACACTCAATCTTCTTCAAATGTTCTGACACATTGCACCTACAGCCCTGTTACCAGCAAAACCTAAACAAAGATCAGCACTATTTAAAAACCCCTGCAGGAAGTCAGAGTATCAGTGAAAGGGGGAAGTCAGTAACTGCTGCTTTTGTTTGGAATTTATCATTGTAGCACAGCGCTAACAGGAGATTAACTGGATTAGATTGGGTGTAGGCAGGCAGAGCTGATGTATTTTTAAAGAACACTGTGCAGCTAGTGGCACCGCTAGCATATGGTCGTCTTCACCAAAAAGTGCATCGGCTCAGACGTCAACGGCAGCCTCAGTCTGTCAGGCGTCAGTCTGTGTGAGCCGGCCCACCATGCAGGGATGCTATGAAGCCTCGGCGCCAATGCTACCCGGCTGATTGACAGCTGTGTCTCTTAAGTCTCCCCCTCCATAGCGACACCAGCCGCACACCTTCCTCTGCTATCAGTGACACCCAGATGTGCTATAGCAGCTGTCTCCCAGATTATTCCTCCGCGTCTCCGAGCCGCCATCTACATAGACAGCCGTCTAAATATTTAATCATGCCAGAAGGCGCTCCAGCATCGCACACTTTAGCCGCAGAAATACAGTATCTCCAACTGAAAAGATGGACTGTGAGAGATGAAAGGCAAAGACAGAGGAAAAGAGAGGAAGAGGTGAAAGGCTGGGGGGGTGGTCACAACTGGGCCTGGCTGAGCTGAGTTACAGGTAAAAACCTAAGATGACAGTATATGCCACAATTGTTTGGGCAAATGACAGCGGTGCAGGAATAGATGACAGGCTGCGTTTTGGATATACCCTGAGGACAACCTTGCCTGACATCAAATGTCTAACAAGCCAGACAAGACCATTCTGATTTCCTGCCGTACCTTCAGGGAGAGACACAGGCCCCCTTGAATGTGACATTGCTAACCATGATGCAAAAATTACATTGTGTATATGTGGATGTCTGTCTGTCTAGTAGTCGAGTTGCTTTTGCATGTGCGTGTTCATCTGAGTGTGTCATCACTGACAGCTGATCAGAATACACACAGCGCCTGAGGTACTTTCTGTAATTTTGACTTTTTTTTTTTTAAGCCTTGGCTCAGTCCCAAGCAACAGATTGCTGCTGTCGCTGGAGTTGCGCCTCACAGATGGAGCAGCATCACTTCCTGAGGAGCCTGACAGGATCAATCCAGGAGCTCATTCGCTCGCAGTCAATTAAGCCATGTTAGTTTTGACAGGAGCCACGGGCAAAATAACAGCCGTCACTGTCTGGGAGGAAAATATTGTGACCAAACAAAAAAATGCACTTGTTTACTGGAGGGGGGACTGACTTTGCAGCGGAAAGGGCTGCCGGCTGCATCGAGCCACAGCAGGAGCTCAGGCAGAGATGACGGAGAGCTGCGGCTGAACCTCAGCACCAGTCAAAGACTTTAATTTGTTTGAAAACATAAAAACGCCCCGGGTGATTTAATGAATTCCAAAATGAGCACTAATCATGACCTTCATCGATTCTGATGGCATATTCAGTCCATCTGTCCAATTCATGCAGCTGCCTTTCTCACTCAGCCAAGATTTTCCCTCTGTATCCCGTATTTTTCATTCTTACGTATGATATAGGTCATTCGAGTTGCTCATAAAAATGCTCCTAAAATGCCTCCTCTGATTCCTTAATAAAGCAAATTATTCTGAAGTGAATAATACAATACAGGGAAAATGAAACAACCTCAAAATCTCTGTGTACCACCCACTGAGAGAGGAGTTGGAGCTGGTCTCTTTGAACCTATTGGAAGGAGAGTGAAACTCTTTGATTAGGACATGTAGGTAGGTAGCTGTGGGCGATGGACTGAAAACACTTGGCATCTGCTTGCAAGTCTCCACACACCCGAGGTGAGGGACACACACACCAACACACACACGCTTTTCCCTGGCTGAGCTCGGCTTTACCCTGGGCATCATTACAGACACTACACATTCCTCCTTTGAAGGGTTATCAAGGCTCCTCATTAAAGATGTCCCTGGCTTTCTTAGTGATGTGGGCCTCCACAGGGCGTAATATACCCCCTTTAATTAGTTTGCAAACTCATTAGTGTGTGCCGGGCAATTAAATGTCCTTCCTTCAGAATAGTTTACAACAGGACAAAGGGATCCCAGGGGCTGTCAAGGAAGTAGGGCTTATAGCCGAGACAACTGTCCCTTCTGCACGGGACCGTTATTAGGGTCCCTCATTCAGTCCTCGTCCGTTCTGTTGTGCTGAGGGACGAGCTGCTTCTCCTGCCCACTTACTGGTTTAGTATAATGGTAATGCCAACAACAAATGCTCCCTCCTTCACCGTCAGTAATGACCAGTCAACTCCATGAATTTTAAACATAAATTATTTTACTATATGTGTATTTTAATATATATAATATATTCAGAGAAGATACTGGTGAATGGAAACAAACAGTATGATGATGATAGCGGATTTGATGATTATGAAGATGATTAGAAATTGTCTTTTTGGTGATTTCTTTATGATTTGTAACCTTTTTTGTTTTTTGTTTGTCGGTTGCAGTGGTTATAAAGTAACAGTTTGCATTATGTTTTCTATCAACCTGTCTGTTATTGTCTGTGGCATAAAGCTGTGTATTATACACTCACACGTGCACTCGCTGTAAACTGAGAATATTGTGTGTTATATATTTACATAAACTCAAATGCCATTTTATTTAAATACACCTAGCTAAAACTAATGGAGTTTAATACAACAGTCATGCTATAAATCCTACCTTTGCAAAGGTTATAATGTTTTGATTGAAACTGTTTTGTTGATTCGACTGTATCAACTCTATTACTTTGTCTACCCCATTTATATCAATGAAGAAAGCTGAATAACACCTCTATACATAGGGAGTCTACAAATATTATAGCAGGACTGTTGTAGACTTCATGCGTTTTAGCTAGGTGGACCTGATAAACTGCCTTTTTATTAAACATAAACGGCATCAAAACAATAAGAAAGTGGTTGAGTAGTAAAGCCTGAGAAACGCAATGCACAGCGCACGAGAGGAGCGCACGCCAAGCGCTTTGTTTTTGGTACTTGTTGCATCCAAATGACCTATAGTAATAGTCTTATCAATTTTATTTCTTGTAGCACCTCTCATGCAGATATGCCAAATTCCTTCGGTAAATATTTAAAAATAAAGAATAAGAATATACCAAAGTAATGTTCAAACAATAAAAGCAATAACAATGAAATATGTAATACAGGGCAGACAGTACAAAGTACAGATGTATGAATATGAAGGCCGAGTACTCAATACACAATGTGAAAGCTACAATAAAAAGATGGGACTCTACATTAAAGATGGTAAAATGTATATATATATTTTTTTTTATAGATTTATATTTGGTTTATCATCTGAAGTTCACAGCTCTGTGCTCTCTCTGATACTGGCCCCAGAGGAGCCCAAGGCAGATTCCAATGCACTGTGACTCTCTATAAATCCAGGCAGCATGAAATCTCAAGGAGCTAACGTTGAGAAGAGAGCCAATCTGCCTGTTTACACCATCTCATCTTACACAGAAGCCTTGGCGCCTGCCCCGCAGAACCCCCCCAACATGTTTGCAGAAGTGTTCATGCTGAACAAAGTGATTGTATCATCTGGGCCTACTCTTCCATTTGTGTTGCTGCTTCTCCTGAAACCCGTTTCAAGCTGTGTCACCCCCAACTCAGGCGAAGTTTGAAAAATGGAAGAAGGGAACCATGCAAAGTGGACATATTCTCCAGCCTGCCGTAAAATAACCGGGGGATGGACCATTAGCCATTTGCTGCTACCGACCGAGTTGCAGATCTCGCATCTGCACAAACAGAAGGTCACAAAAAACTTAACAAAAGAACAGCACAAGGAGGAAATAATATTAAGGACAAACAAAAAAAAACCATCTATTCTATGATCAGGATTTTTCCCCCAGAGAAATAAGCTTATAAGATAACCGATAAAAGATGAAAATTGTTTTGTTTTATTTAGTCCAGGAGGGCTATGCAGTAGATAATCCAGATCATTCTCTGACCTTGCTCCGTGATGACTTGACTAAAATGCCAGCTCCACCTCCCTCTCCCTGATGTTAGCCCACCGTTAGTGAGGGGCAGGGTGGACTAGACATGTTCCACCACTTTTCCAAGGCACAAACCAGTCAATTTGTCATCCAGTGAAGAGGTTGAACCTTTAATTAAAGTGGAGAGCTGCCGCCATCAGGGCCCAGCTAAATGTCACATGATAAATAACGGCAGAAGATCTGAAAAGCTCCCTTGGAGTTTCCTTCACTCGAAAGGATAAAAGGCCACACACATTACAGGGTAACTGCATATCAATATGTTAAATAGGTTCAATTGTATAAATTGATTAAATGACCCAATTGCGAACCAGCCATGCTTCAAAGAGCCTGTTGTTTGAGCAGTGAATGTTGACAATGTCACGTAGGCTGGCTATTAATGGAAACCAAGCAGAGAGAATGTGGCGGTGAGTGACATTATTAAAGTAGATGATGGGTTTCTGAGCAGATCATTCACTGAATGCAATCGATAGCTCTGTGTCTAAACGCTCAGGCAGAAATTACACTTCAAGGCATATTGCTCGGGGTAAAATGACACTGCCATGAAAATACATTGCTATGGACACTATTAGAAACGATTGGCTAATTACATCCACGAGAAATCTGGATTCTTTATTGGTCTTTCACATTTACCGTGAAGAAAAGGCAGCGCGCAGGCGACCTAATGCAGCCTCGAATATGATCTGTGCATAAATATAGTGCGGCAGGCAGTGAAACTGTCTGACTGTACAATCCAATATTTCCAAAAGCCTGTTGTCTGATACCAAGACATTTGTGGAAGCACTGACAACCTTCTTTGTCTTCCCCCCCGTCGGTCTGCACTGCATCAGCATATATTTTCAAAATTGGTTCATTTCACTCTGCTTATTATCAGGCAGCTTAATCTTGACCCTTCAAATCTCTAAAATTATCGCCCTGTCTCTTGTCTTCTCTTCCTCTCGGAAACCCTTGAATGTGCTGTCAATTCCACTAAATTCCTCTCTCATCTTTCAGCACTTGATCCCCTAATCTTGCTTTTGTGTCACTCACTTGAGGGAAACTCTTCCTCTGTAACTCAGTGCTTAAACACAGCTTCACCTCCCTGTTTTAATACCCTATCGTGCCTTACTGTTTGATATAGCCGTGATATTGAAATACAGCTCATTGTGCATATTTGATCATTTCACAAACCGTTTATTACCATTATTACCAACATGTAATGCATTCTGGATAAGTTCATAAAATATACTGCAGTTACTTCTGGAGCCAATGTAAAATGCAATATTATAATTTTCTATGAGGGGTCATGCGAGCCATAATTAATTCTGGACAACATAAAAAATATAATTATTGTCTCATACATACATTTTCACTCTTATATTTACACAAATACACTATATTCACCTATTCATTTAATCTAACTGATCATTAATAACTTATATAATATTTTTCATACATAATCACTCAGGTATGCATTGCTACTCTCACATGATGCGCAGGTATTTTTACCTTTTTGCCACACAAGTCAGTCCGTTGGCATTTAAAATGACGTGTTATACTTGGATAAAGTGTTTTAGTAACCTGAAATAACCACACATAGGACTCTTGTGTGAAAGTCCTGCGTTTTGTATGCCCAACATCCACCCCAACCACCTCATTATGACTCAGCGTGGTAGACTTTAATATGACCTGGACTGGAATAAAATTACTGGAATAAAATGTTGCCAGTTAACACAATGCAGGTAGCAATGATGTTTCCTCCAAAACATATTTGGTAAAGAAAATGTTGCTTTTGGAATACTCTACAGGATGTTCCTCCCTGACCCTGTAACGCTCTCTCAGACCAGGACATACTGCTGTGGAAAAGCATTAAGGTTATCCTCCTTGCTATGTTGCATTTTTTAATTACAGTATGTCTTCAAATGCATCGAACAGATGCAAAAAGAAGCTACTGATTTGCTTGTTGTGAGAGGCTGTATGGATATTTCCAGAGCATATTTAACCCTCTTTTGGATTTCTGTCAATTTCAACATTTGTTGCAGACACATGAAATGGGGAAATGTATGTTTGTCTTTCTTTTTTTGCAGATTTCTTATGAGACCAGAGAAAGAAACAGGCTTGAAACAGTTACTGTATGCTTTGTTGCCTCTCAGTGTCTTAACTGAAGACTGCTTGCTGTAGTACTTGCTGTAGTGTTTCATCTCCTCCCATGCTGCTTGGTAACTGGACAACAACCTGCTCCACCTCCTCAGCCAATCACAGCATGACGAGGGACCTGCCTTCCTTCCATTTCCACTATCCTGCCACATATACACACATCTCTTCCTCTCTTATATACATAGTGTAGTGTAGTCAAACATATGAATATGAGAGGAAATATAATGTATGTGAGAGTACAGCTTTCCTTATATTAAACTTTGTTAATCTTTGCTGCATGAGCTTTCCAATGTATAATGAATGTAAAACTCCACCTCTAATTACTTTGTCGTATGTTGGCACAATGTGCTCTCTTTCTATAACATCTTAATCAACTGATTCAAATATTGTTAATAATTCAAGCCTCATTTGTGTACTTAATCTACCTCATTTTCTAATCTTCCTAATAATTCATTTGTTCGGTGATTAATTACACTCATTTATGTCATGTGGAAACAACATTTGTTTTTAATTGTGCATGTCAAAAGAATTTTCCAGGCATCCCATTTATGCTCGCGCTGGGTGTTTGGAGTATTGGTCACCGTGGGGTTCCCGCGTTTAGTTGTTCTCTTTCGACTCCTCTACATCCGCCAGCGATCAGATTTTCCACCATTGCGCCATATGTGGCATCACAGTTAATTACTCAAGAGAAATTGGCTGAAGACGCGGCATAACAGCAGGTGAGGAGCTCCAGCCCAGAGCTAAACCAACACTAACTGGTCAAGCTCAGCTGCCCTCGCTCCTCCACTGCCTGAGACGCGCAGGATGAGCTCATTCATGCTGTTTGGCCTTCATTACAGATCAGGGAAGGTGCAATTAGTAGATACCCCCCCACTAGTTTATAATTACCTTAAGACACCCACTTAAACAGGGAACCTTATAAATCAGTTCCCGTTGCCTATCACAGCCCTGGACGCTACATTATGCCAACAGATGTCAGCTGCAGCCATGGACAGGCCCCTCGGTGGCAGTGACAGCCAACAACACTGCGAGCTCGTCTAATGAATAAGAATGGCCTTTAGGTTTGGCTTTACAGGGTTTTTTTGCTTCAGGTTTATGGCTATATTTCTAGTGAATTGAGAATTAAGAAGAAAGGAGAAGAGGGGAGAGAACAAAAAGGTCAATTAAGAGTTGGCGAAATGCAACAGATTACTACCCCCCCCTGTCAGTGACATTTGTGCCGGACAGATATATTATTTCCAATTTACAAATGCAAATGGTAGGTGGGGAGGTGCAAAGCAAGTTGTATTGTCCTTTCTTTCAGGCTGATTTAAGATGGAGCTGCCTTTTAGGTTTTTTTGGGACATCTGCACGCATTTGCATCTGGAGTAGTTAGCAATGTAGTGACAAAAACATTATTTGCAGATGGAGTATGTTCATCGGACACCCACTGCCTCTCAATTATGTGAAAGTATTTTGGGTTTAGAGTGGTGGGGGAAATGTAACACAAAGCAAACAAAGTATCATACAGACAAATCCTCCAGAAAACTTCCATAAACAAAGCACAGATTTGGCACGTATTATAGGGGCGAGGGGAAGCTATTGTTTATCAAGAGCTATTCGAAATGAGCAAAGATCTTTTGCAATTGAAAAGTTGGCTCCCTTCTATTGTCCCAGGTCTTTTGTGTTAGATTTCTTTCGTTTTCCAAAAATTGTCAATTTGTTCTATAATTTAAAACAGTTGAAGGTGAAAAATAATGAAATACAAATTGAATTTGATTTAAAAAGAATTTGAGTAAATAAAACACAACAAGCATTCATTTTTAAGTGCTTGGACACAAAACAGCTTGACCTTCACACACCTGATGTTGTCGGGGACCAGAAGAAAACACAGATGGATGTGTGAATGCCACCGATTCCTTCAAAAGGCTCCTGACAAAGGAATACTAGTCATGCAGAGATAACATTCCTGTCCCTGGACCTGAATTTCTAAACGCACTGAAATCCACTATTGAGGAGATCACCAACCTCATCTCACTATTTGCTCCAAGGAAACATATTACTGGAGAACCTGCAGCAACAGAATATAACCCACCAGCAAGTGTAGGAAATCAACACAGCTATAACGATGAATATCTCTCTAAAAATAAACTTGAATGAATCTCGGAGGTTTAATGAACAAAGTTTGTGCAGAGGATTTATCTTATTGGAAAGATGAATACGCTTTCAAGGGAGGCATACTGACAAGATATAAATGTATTTTCAAACAGTAAAGAGGCTTCATATCTTCCATTGAGAGAGATTCGTTCAGAAAAAAAATTGCTTTAGTGTCTCAGTTTAAAGTCCCACCACAAGAAACACAAGAGGAAAGGAACGAACAATGGCTGCTTAAAGCATTGTTAAGGGCACTGCTGCGGCTGGTTACATCTTAACCAGCCGATGATTTTCACCTAATAAGTTGCAAACGTTGGCCAGTGCTGGAAAAAGTATTCAGCAACAATACAACAATGTAGAGGTATGCCATTACAAGTAAAAGTCTTGCAATAATAATGCATAATTTTAAAGTACTAATTATGCAGAGAAACTGCCCCCCCTATGAAGGGTATATTTTTCTGTATTATATGACTGGATTATTATTTCTCATGCATGTATGTGTAGTTAGCCTGTTTCTGTTATAGCTGGTCCAGGTGTATATTGATGGGTATTTTACATATTTAATATATGTTGTATTTGCCATCATTATCAACAAAGTAAAGCTGTCAAATAAAGTAATCTGTGTATAAACTACAATATTTGGCTCTAAAATGTAGAAATATACTGTAGTAATCCACCAATGCCAAGAACAACATATGTTTATGCTCAAGTGACAGCGCCCTCCAGTGGTCATAGTTATTGCGATTCTTGTCCGTCGGGAACAAATGAGGAAGTGGCTCTTAAGGAAAATGACTTGCTATCTAATATAGAGGACTTGTTGCTTTGGATATACAATGTTTCCATGTGCTCCTGATGAGAGTTGAAATCCATACAGCAGTTTGCTGATGACAAAACGTAAGACTTAAGACACACAAAATCATCTTATTGGGACTAATTGAAGAAAAGTATGACAGCACTTTTATAACCCGATGACAGTGACAACTACACTAATGTATCCTGCTCCTAATACAGCACAAACAGGCCAATACAGACCTACCCGTAACTCATTAAAAAACAGGGATGCTAGACATGTACATCTGTATGACATCTTTCATTGTCAACACACTTGTCTGAGCTTGTCTTGTGAAATGGTATTAAATGTAACTTAATTTCACCTTCCTGTCATCAGGAAGGGTGTCAGGGTGGAAAGAGAACGTCGTCCTGTCATTTGTACAAAAGTTTGAAGTTGACTATCGTGCCACGATGCGTTGCTGATTCTGACACTTTTTTTTGCTTTGAGAGGCTGCGGCTGAGATTGCTTTCCAAACCACTGCTATTTTCCCCAAAAAGTAATGAAACAGAGAGACATAAACAGAGAGTGTTTTCTATTCATGGTCTAACCTTCCCGTGTAGCTTTTATTTGGCCTTGGCGGCAAATATCACAAAGATAAGAAACGCTTCAACGTGAGAACGTCTGGTCAGCTCTGTTCACACAAAATCCAAAATTCAGTTTGTTTCAATCTGCTGGTTATGTTTTCACCTAAATTTATATGACTGGTTGATTTAAGCAATGTTGTGTTTTTTTTACTTTTCTAAAATCATAATAGATTTTGAATGTATTATCTTGTGCATCATTCATATTCTAATTATATTCATGATGATAATGAGCATTTTACCTTTTATACCAAATTTTGGTCTTTAATTTCTTATTTTGTTAAGATTGTTAAGATTATGGTCTCAACTGCTGTTTCCAAGGTTAAGAAAGAAGTTTGAACATCATAAGCAAACTTTGACGAGAAGTCCTTTATGTGCTCAGAAAAATGGAAATTTTATACTTCTATTCCACAAAAACTTTGCTAACTCTGCCTGCTGATTAAGTATTAATTAATGTTATATCACTGAAAGAAATCGACCTTGCGGTGACATTGTTTTTTAGGCTGTTGTCTCAGAGGTCAATAATAAACTTTGAACTTCAACCAAATGTTTCTAAAATTAAGTTTATTTTTCTCAATTTGCAATCTGCTTTTTTCAGAAGCAGAGAAACAAGTTGATTTGCAATGGAAATAGGTTGATGTAGTGTCACTGCACACTGGCAGCATTTTCACTTGTTTTAAGAAAATAAGGCTTTTTAGGACTTAGATATGATATGAGCAGGGTGATTTTTCAATCATTAGTTTGGGTTCTTAAGAGTCTGACTGAACTTCAACTGAAAAGACCCCCAAATATTTATATTTATATTTATAAGGTTTATTTCTGCATCACTCCTGTACAACATTATCTGGTGAATGGGCTGCTGTCACTTGGTCTTTATTATCTACTTTAAGGCAAGTTGTGCCAGAAGACTTTAAAATCTCTGCAACATACTGCATGTCATTTGTAGTGTTCTTAAACTCTCAATTCAAGGGAACACAGGATTATTTCCATCCTTCTATCAGGACTACATGTAAAAAGCAATGTTTATACAGAGCAGTCAAAAACATATATTGAGAACTGTATTCTGTAAGTAAAAGAACATATTGTGAGTAATTAGTATTAAGTGTAATTAGAGTTTTAGTGTGAATTAGAGTGAATTAACAGCTTTTACTTTTCTCTTTTTGAAGCTTTCTGTGTCTGAATATGTGTCTCTCTCTGACTCTTTCTGTGTCTGTGTGTGTTATGATTGTGGCTGCTTCATCTGTCACAGTTACTACGGCTGGACACTTCACATTTGGAGGTCAGTGAGAGGTAAAGGCTTTACCCTCTCGCTGATTCCCGGTGACACTCGGTGCTGTGCTCCGTGTCCCTCTGACAGAGGCTAAAGCAATCTATTTCAGACACGTCCTCAACCCCTTTGTCTAAACTACTGTTCTGAAATACCAATTTACTCATTTCCCCCAATCAGCTGTCATTGTATAATTATTTAAGGCTGACATGACGTACTCACCTTCCATTAATAGGTATTACCGAGATGTTTTGTGTTTTTGGACGGGTTTAAACCTGACAGATCAAATGATAGCTTTTAGCAGCGTGACCTGTCAGACCTCCTGTTATTAAGCTTCACAGTTTGCACCTGATCTGGAATCACATAGAATATTTCTATGTGGTTTTCCTGCCTCCAAAGAATGAGTTTAGCTTTAGTCAAGCCTCGCATACACACCGTATCAACATCATTTGTCATTTCTCTCTTTTTTTTAATAACTCGCTCAATATTAGCAAATTAAATGAGCTTTTTTTCTCCTTTCCTCACAAACTTTTGTGAGAAATTATAGGTTTCTATGGCTGACAAGACAAAGCAGGACAAATAAATCAATACAAAGCAAATGAAAGCAAATTGAATCTATTAAAGAGAAATTACTGGGAGAAAAAAAAAAGTCAGCCAAACGCAACGTAACCCACAGAGTCATGGCCGCAGACAATTAATGACAGAGGGAGCAAAAAGGTGCTGGCTCATTAAGCCTGGCCAGGCCCGTGCATGCAGACAAGGCCAGCAGCCAGACCAAAGCAGACCAGCGCAAACCAGCCTGCGCGACTACAACGGATGCTGCAGCCCCGCAGGCCCGCAGGGACGTAGCCTTCTACCTGCAGCCACCGGAGGCTAAACACCAGGGATGTGTTTGATTTAGCAAAAATGTTGCCCAAAAAAAAAAAAATAAATAAA
>NW_023339696.1:20986757-20986937 GCF_004916995.1 Morone saxatilis | reverse complement strand
GCAGGGTGCCACAGAGGACCTTCAGATCAGTGTGAGCCAGCGAGGGGGGCTCTCCCGGGCAGCGATGAGTAATTAGCACTAATTAGTGGCAGTGATTAACCGCACTGGGGAACGTGGGGGCCGGAAGGGAGCAGATTGATAGAGCTGGCCCTCCTAACCCACGGAGGCTCCACTGCATCT
>NW_023339696.1:20986334-20986657 GCF_004916995.1 Morone saxatilis | reverse complement strand
TGAGAGCTGATGTGCAGCTACTGAAGCGAACGTCTCAAATCAAAGGTTGTCAATTCATTATACCCTAAGGCAGGGTTATTCAAATGCTGGTCGTTGGGTCGAATCGGGCCCTTAAGTCATTTTAGAAAGGTCCTTTGAGTGATTCTGAGCAGCTAATTGAAAAAAGTATTGACTCGTTTTTCCAATAAAATGTGTCTGTCTTGTGTAAATGTCCACCAATATCCGAATAAATTATCGGTTATTAGTTATCAGTCTTCAAGTAGAAGGCAAAACATGGCAGCAGACACATCGCACTCTCAATGTTTACATGCACACAAGAAACC
>NW_023339696.1:20951755-20986292 GCF_004916995.1 Morone saxatilis | reverse complement strand
GTAACCTGGTTACTGTAAAATCCATGTTTACATGCAGAAGGTCATAAATCAGATTTCTCCAAATTTATTTTGGAACAATGGCTTACTTATTTTAAGGACTGGAGGCACATTTGGACAGGAGAGGCTCTGTAGTGGGAGCATATGTTGTGTTACTGGATGAATATGTCTGCGTTTAACTGCTCGGCTGTGGAAACGTGACTCATTTAGACTTTAAGGAGCCACTTATTGTCAGTTTCAGCTGAAGTATTATTTTGCATACAAAGATGTATTGCTTGATGTGGTGATTGTCCCTCTCATCTCACCACTGTGTTGTCACAGCAATGTTTTCCCTGTCAGAAATCATGCATACATACGCAGAAGCAAAAAGCAGAAAATAAACATGACGACATGTTTCTCTAATCTTGATTATTAAAACAGGGTTTCTCTTAGCAGGATGTTTAGGAAATCAGGTTAAAGCTGACAGTAAAAGCTGCACCAATCAATATTTTTCTATTAACAATGGGTCAGACAATGTGTAATGTGAAAGAAGTCGCTGATATGAAACCAAACAGAATTATTCCCCAGTTTCTCTCTCTTCAGTCTCATCGCTTTCATCTGTGTAGTTTCCAGATGCAGACAAAGAGCAGTTAAAACCAGACTGCGTGCTACCGGCCAAGCCCCAAATGGAATTTCAATGTTAAATTCTGGGTCATATTCGTCTGAACCACTAAGACCTCTTTTCACCCTCTTTCCATCTATAATGCGGTTAACGTGTCACAAAACACAAATTTGTTTAATGATTTTTGTAGTTTGTTCAGGTGGTTGACAGGGAGGTGATATTGATTATTGTGAAGGTATTTCTCCAAAGTCATATTGCACCGGTAAGCGAAATGTGGTCTGCACTCAACCAACAAGAAGCTGCCAGGACATCGTAATGGAAGTTCTGTTCATGTAAAATAAAAAATTGTGCTTACTGCAGTAAGGTGCATGAGCAAGTACTCCGAAGGTAAATGCACCAGGACCAGCTCTATTGTGAGAAGTTAGTCTTTTGCCTTTTTTGAAAAAGGCCTTAGGAAGTTAAGTAACATAGTATGAGACGCAACAAAGTCCATTTTGGCAGGAAGATTTAGTGGATGAGTGAGTTAATCATAGGACCTTCCTTCAGAAGACTGTGTTTCAAGTCTCATGTGTGTTAAGTTTTTATATTTATACAGGCTTTCAACTGAGACATTTCTATGTGGTTTTAGTCTCTAAAGTGACACTAAGCTATTATTTGCACATTGTAGAGGATGAAAAATTCCATCACTGTAAATCACAGTGAAATATGGTCCAAATTTCAAGTTCAATCAGTGCCCTAAAATAGTCAGAGAGTCTGCTGCATGAGTAAACTGTATGTTAAATTCACAAAATCAACTTTAAAGGTGTTCATACAGTATGTCTACAGTATGTTCTATTGTACCCAAGTGGCCAAAAATGTCAAGTTTAAATGAAACACAATAAAAACACCAAAATATAGACCCACTGATTCAATAAAGACTACATTCTCATGGCGAACTGGAACATTATCTACCAGGAAAGCTGCAGGGATAAGTAAAGCAATAACATTCAGACTCAATTTTCACAAACTGTACGTACATAAGGAATTTGACTATCACTTAGTATTTCAAATAATGAGTCTAGCATGAAATGTCACTAGTCACCTGAGAGGGAAGGAAGAGGCTTTATAAATAGTTTTTGCTACTTTCATTTTGCTACATTGTAATAAAAAGTAGATTAAAGATTGACTTGGTGAGCTATACTATTACACCTCGCATAAGCAAATGAATGCCCATGCTAAAATTAAAATGTAAATACCTCAAGCAGAGCTCTCCCCCATCTTGAGGTGTGTTTTTTTAATGAAGTGACACACACACACACGTTAGTTTCTCCACATGGCTTGAAAACAAATGACATGATAACTACACGCCGGGGCCAGGTTGAGAAGCTATCTGAGCTTTTGTGACAAAACAAGCGGGACGTGTGGCGCTTGATTTTAAACATCAATGACTTTAATTAGTGTCATTCTACGATCACCAATAACAGCCCTGAAACGCACGAGCCCTGCCTCTGACAGCCGCACAGATCTGTGGCGAAGCAGGGGGCTCTTAACAAGATAAGCCCTGAAATCAGCGAGCCTGAAGGAACATTACCTGAACAAGAGTGCTGATGAAAATGACTGTAGTGTCGGCCTGCTTGGAAACAACTGAAGTGTTGTTCACACGTCTTATGGTGAAACAAGCCAACAACACAAGTAGCGCTACACTGGATAATTCCCATCACTTGTAGGGCTGAGAAAGGCGGATCATCCCTTTGTATGTAAATGATCCGTTTGAATCTTTGGATCTCTGGTAAAGAAAGGGAGAAGATAAAAGTATTTAACAAGGAAACAGATTAAACAGGTGACTCAAATCCTGTCTGAGGAAAGAAAATGTTTGCCTGGAAATTTATTTTATTTTATCTGAGCTTAGGAAATACATGACTTTTTTTTTTCCCCCATTGTCAACAATATATACAAAAATACCAGAATCAACAAGGGATAGTTGGAAACAGCAGCTGACAAAAAAATCTCACCCTGAGGTTGATGTAGTTGCTGTTCTTAAGCTTTTAATCTGATCATATCATTTCCATCAGCCTAGTTGTCATGGAAATATACTTTCAAATTTAATTCTTTTCTGTGCACTTTAAGGACATCGAGGTTTCAAAGTACATTCCTGATCTTCCTTTTGACAAAACAATCTCAACAACCTCAAGGTCCATTCGGTCACTGTTGTGGAGGTTTCGACCATGTTCAATTCAATTCTATTCTATTTCTCAGTTTTATTTGCACAGCACCAAAGTTTACTCTGGACACTTTTCATACAGAGCAGGTCCAGACCATACTTACAAAATTATTTACAGACAAGCAACAATTCTCACCATAAGCACTTGGAGACAGTGGCAGGGAAAAAGTCATTTTCAAGAGGCCGAAAAGCAGACCCTGACCATCTACCTCGACCAGAAACCCGACTGATGTTACATGATCTTCTTCCGAAGATGTACAGTAACTGAATGAAGTGCAACTGGGCAAACTGTATCTGCTGATGAACATGTGATGAACAGCTACTAAATCAAACTTGTGATACACCTGTTTGTGTCCTTCAGTCCTAAACCCATCAGTTCCTACATAATTCTTTGTACAGCTTACAAATGTATTGTCTAATTATTCTCAAAAGTCACATACTGAGTACTTGAACACGAGTCATTTTCCAATACATTGTTTTATTGTGTTTGTCTGATTTGTACAAATCTTTTTGGTATAATCTCATCCAAACTAGCATATTATTAAATTATACTTTTATTGCTGTTTGTTTGATGAGTTATTATTATTGTCATTATTAGCTGTGTGTTATTATTATTATTATTTGTGTCTTTCTTTACATTTATTTTGTCATGCTTTCTGTTTGATTGAAGGGGATGGATGGAGAAGGGAGGTGGTTGGGATTTATTTGAATTGTTACAAGCTTAATTGATATTGTGATATAATAAAATCCCAATAAAAACAGATTTGGAGACGTTACTGAAACGGGAGAAAACAGTGCATTTGTTGGGAACTATTTTCAGCAGCAGATTAATCCACATTTGGGGTTCTAGTGACTATTTGGGGCAGCAGGATAGTGTATGTGAGACTGAGGCAAAATAAACTACGCTATGTGTATTCATGGTAATGAAGGAACATGTAACCCAGTGCAACAGTGAGGCTCACTAATGTCTTTTTAATAGTTTCCGGACAACAATAGAGCTCTATGGCAGAGGAAGAAGAAACATCAGGCTTTGATAGACACATAATATTTGTTAGTACAATCAGGTCTTCGTTTTCATGTGATTTGTTGACAATAAGATACAGAATACCGTTCGCCTCATCCTTTAAAGAGACGCAGCAATTTGTTTGGCTTCAAATATCTGGATGGCCTTGGGTGAAGCACACTTGTTCATGTTCCCTCTAGAGGTGTATTTCGCTCAGTGTAAGGTTAGGGGAGGGCATAGATATTCTATATATGTGTGCATTGGGAGGTTTATGTGTGTGTTTGTGTTTTGTGCTTTGACTGCTTTTGAAAGCAGAAGATATCATTCTCACAGCACCTCAGATATTGACTGGTTTCAATTTCCTCCATTCTGACAGCCCATTTCATCCACAACTTTGAATAAAGGCAGCTATTGTGCAGAGGCATTACTGTAAACATCAACACATCACTTTCAGATCAAACGTTCCCCATGAACCAAGACCTTTAGCAAACCCCAGTTTATAATACAAATGGTGGGATGATGTTTCACATTATAATTAACTACAATCACAAGCAAAGTGGCTGCAACACGATTTAAACAGGATCGGAGTAAAGTCATGCTAGATGGTGTGAGTGCCGTTAGCAAAAGAGATGAAGAAAATGTTCAAGCACAGTGGTGACACTCATTGAATTAAATGTTGACAGCTCTGTGTTAGTGAAGAGATGAAAGCAAAATGAGATTTTCAAAAGTGAATATGGGGAATGACAGTATTGCTTTCTCCACATTGTCAAAGTTGACAGTGCTATTACCATCACTATAACATCAGGTGCTGGCATATGGTATTCAGTTAGCAGAAATCAGCTACCTCGTTTGAATATTGATTGTATTCCAAGCAAGAGGATGACTTAGTCTTATTACCTTCTTTAAAATAAAAATAAAAACTGCCATGAAATTACAATAACATGGGGAGAGAAAGAGAAGTATGAATTAAAGTTACTGAACCAAAACCGACAATTTAATAATTAGGTGACAGGGTTCTGATATGTGGCTTTAAAGATTTTATTTACAGGGAAATTCTTAAAGATTTAATGTGGCACCAGTCTAAAATATTTATCATTGAGGTGGGAAAAGAGAGATGCACCAATATAAATATTTCAGGGAAATGTGAAGAGGACAAAGGTTAACTGTTTAGAATTACCAGGAGTCCTTCCTGCTAAGTCTTGTGATTAAATAGAGCTCAGATAAGAGGCCACTTTTACTCAAAGTTCTTCTTTATCTTGACAGGCAATGCAATTAATATGAATTAATCAGTGGTATTATTATTCTTCTGTGTCCATTCACAGTCACAAAAGAACCACACCTAAAATGGAAAAAAGGGTCCACATTGGAGGATAATATATCAGCCACAGGTCATAACGAAAATTCGCTCAGACGGGAAAATTAAAAAGTTTAAGATGTAGAGTAGGGAGCTGAGACTTTGGTGACAAATGTGTAAGAACATACAAGTGTTTCTGTTTGAAAAAAATCCAATTGAAAAAAACAAGGCCTCCACGTAGCTTAATGGCAGAATAATGATTAGAAAATATAGAGAAAATGAAAAAAAATACAAAAATCATCAGTTGATAATAAATGGTAGCGAATGAGCCTAATGTGCCTTAAAATGGATTAATCTTCTAAAACTAAATGAAATCCAAGGGAAGGGTACTTCATCATGAAAGTATGCTAAGAATAGAAAGTAAAAAAAAGTACTATAACTTACATTAAACACTTCCTGAAGCGAGTGAAGACTTTCAAAGTACAGTACGAAGGGTAAAAAAGAAAAAAAGACAATGACAAAGTAGTCTTATTATTCCAGGATTCAGTGTGGTGATATAAAATCTCTTCATTAAACATTTGTGTTGGATCTCTGCTCTAATTAGTTAGCTTACTCATCTCTTTGCACTGGGAGTTGTATCAGTTCCGGGTAGAGCCGAGCCTGAACACGCTGGATTGACGGTTTAGGAGTGAATTTGTCGGTGCGTTCAGTTTGACATTTTTCTCCTCGGTCACCGAAAACTACGAATACAGCGACGTCTCCGATGTTTAGGATGCCCGGAGTAGTCACAAGCCGCAATGCCTGCCGCTCTGACAAACATCAACCCACTCAGCCAATGAATGTACCGGAGAACATCCAGTATCCCCTGTCATCTCTCTGAGAAATCAGCATACTGAGCATCTCCGGCGCTGTCTTCATCACTCCAGAAAACAGGAAGGCAGAGAAGGACTCAAAGACAGTCAATGTGTATGATTCCACTTCACCAACCATGCACATCGCCTTCCTAGTATTGGTTTTGAAAGACTTTTTCTACTCTTAAGATTAGGGAGTGGCAATGTTTGGACCTTTATTTAACTTGTCAGACTGATCTGTAATTCTACTGGGTTATTTTCTAGTCACTCACTTCCTAATCTCTGCCAGTGTTTTCATCCCACTGTGGGTTCAAGTAATGCTCATTAAAATGTGAAGGAGAAGATTTATTCTCTTACATTCGTATAAAATTACTGTACTGATTTACGCCTGAAGGTTCCTTTTTATTAACCTGACTGTTTGTTCCACAGAACTATCAGTGAAGGCGTGGTTTTGAAAAAATATTTGGCAGGTGACTGAATGAATTATATCACTGTCACGGGTGAACATCAACCAATCAGATTGACGGATCAGTAAGCCGGCCAGTGAAAACATCTTTTCCACCAAAAAGCCTTCAGTGCCGTTCTTTGCTCCTTTCAATGAAGAAATGCTCTCTCATATAACTGTTGCTAGCAGCAGGAGTGCTAACCACTTTAGCAGCACTGTGGTTTTTGAGCAAAAACACTTCTCACACACACCGTCACACACCTCCTTTATGGACCTGGCTTTGTGTACGGGGGCACATCACTGCATGCTGTGTGTGTTGCATTATGAGTTCCTGTCCCCGGAACTCAGGAGAGCCAGAAAAGTATACAGACAGTGGTGTCCACATACTTTTGGCCATATTTATGTACGTGATTCTTTGTTGAAATACATGTCATATCATCATCAGAGGAAGACAGTAAAACTCTCTGGAAATTACCCACGATGAAGCGTTAAAGACTTCACTTATGTCACTGCTTGACTGACTGTAAGGTTTTCTACATCTCATTATTGTAGCACCGGCACATCACTCTGGATACATCAGCTGATCCCACTCCCATTTGGCACTTCAAAATGTAGTCTATTTAAGCTGCCAGCATTTCATTCATCCCAGGTTTATTGAATATATGCAACTATTAGTGCCAACTGTGGTGGAGATCTTCCATCAATCCACAATAATTAAACTGCGAGTCTCCCTGTTTTAGATCGAGAATGGCTGATTGTGAGCCATTGAGTCAAAGCAGTGGTCAACTGAAAGTCAAAACAGAAATTTGCCTGCATGCACTGCAGGCTAAAATGTCTTATCTTGCAAGTATTTGGTCAACATCTCTGTGAATAGCACAGACATACAGTTTTGTACTGAGGCAGTAAACAATCAAATTGCCTACATTAGTACAATAACATCCGCAACAAATTGCTCCTGGCAAGAAACTGAGCCCATTATCTGATCAGATTTGACCACACATTCTTCAGTCCATCCAGCTGACAAAGACAGCACAAGTGGGTAATGTGCCAGCCGGCGCTGACCTCGGACTCGGGGAGAGGTTTTTCAGCACTCAGCGACTCTTCTTTCCTCCCACTTTGGAGTTCTTAAATCAGGTCCACAGCGGAGACTTCATGAATGAGCCCTAATGTGACAGAGAAATTGGGGATCACTTTCTCTGTCTGGCTCTGCCAACAGTCTGATGATATCGACGACTAGATGGCGTGAACGCGGGAGACTCCAAAGAGAGGATTAGAGAGGGGAGATAAGGCTATCCACTGTAATTAAGCCCTATCTCTGTACAGCCACTGAAGAAAATAAATCACCCTTCAGAGCCTGCCAGTGTTGAAATGCATGAACAATTATTCAATAATTAATCGTTATACATGCAGGCTCCAAACACTAATAGGACATATTTTAACTACAGCATTATAGCACTGTTAAATTAAATTAAGTCTGAATGCATTTAAGATCAATGTAATAGATCACCTATTTAACCTTTTTTAATCACTCTAATGTAATTGTATTAGCTCTGTTATCAAGCTTTTTATGATGTGCCCTATGTTCATTTCCCATTCCAGCCATGTATAATTGAGAATGGAGATATATAGGGTGTGGCACCAGACATACTAGTGGAAACATTAAGCAGGGCCCTGGAGGAAGGTGCCAGTCATACTCGCAGTCCAATCCTGATACCGACAATAACATGCAGATGAGGTCAAATATGACATTGCAAGCTTTTAAAGTTGTTAGTTTAAAGGACGTTATCAAGTCTGCAAAGCACTGCTGCTGTCAAACAGCTAATTTATCTCCACTTCACAGTTTCAAACACGCGGCACCTGCTAGGTTATTTCCTCTCGTGTAAAGGAAGCAATGTGCAGTATGTTTATACGTGAGGTTTTGGATAACTCTGGTTGCTAACGTGAGCAATGATAGCTAACATAGCTGTACAGAGGAACAGATTGCAAACAGAAGCCCAAACTTCTAAAAGTCGAAAACAATGGGGTCTCCCAGATTAGCAGTCAAACCGTAAGGGGTATTTTATGGTTAAATTCAATCCGATGTCCCAGAAATTACATTTGTAAATGACTAAATTGTTTTCATAATTACTAATAATAATTCTGTGTAGATAGACAATGTTTTTTGATACGCTACATTTATGTATAATGGTAGAGTCGAAAGCAGGTGGTTGAGGTGGATGGCAGGCATACATAGTGAAAGACTGCCCCACCACAGTCCAGACTCCTGCCAAAAAAGCACTTTGGTTAAGGTTCAGGAAATTTGGTTCATAAAAAATCTTATGTCTCAAGCTTTTTGAATAGTCTCTACGAGAGCATAGTGTATTGCAAGATTGCCTATTTTGGCCAAAGACAAATGAAACTATGTTGTCATTTTTCCGACTTTGTATGTACGTTGTATGCATTTCCCTATGAGGTTCATAGAAAAGATAATTTGGTTGGAATTACATTTCCTGTTTTGTAGGACAAAGGGCAGAGCTAACTTATGTCTAATGTCACAAAATGTACTTTGGGTTATTTTACCTTGAAATAAATATATATATATATATATATATATATATATATATACCAGTTTCCCCACATGCTTTTCAGTAATTGAACAGGTAATGCTCAAGTTTCCCGCACTGTACATTTGGAGCCCCTATCTTTAGGTTCTGGATTGTTTGTCGGGAAAAACAATCTGATGGAGTCACCTTAGAATAAGAAAGTTAGAAGTTGTTAAATTGCCATTTGTCACTTTTTTTTGACATTGAGATCAGTTAATTGTGGAAACAATAGGCAGATTAATGATAATGATGTTTAAAATAATTGTTAGATGCAGCTCTAGATAAATTAGTGTAATTAACTACACACTCTGCCCTAATTGCTTTTAGATATTTTGCTTGAGAACAGGAACTAATTACAGTGTCATCAGCGTTATTAAAGAAACATAAATGTTTAATTTTACGAGAACAGAAATTGAAATGATCACATTTATGTATACCATCCAGATTGAGTTGAGATAACGTAACATCTGTTAAAATATTTAGTGAAGGTAGTGAACAGCTCTTGTTACAAAACAGGAGAAAAAGGCAAAATATATCAAATTTGTTCTGCTTTCAATGTGCAGATATATCTTTGTCTGTACAAAAAAATAAATTAAAAAAAAGGTAACTTCATCTTGAGAATTTTTGCACTCACTTTAAACTGTCAGGCAATGTAGCAACAATCTAACAGTATTTGTCCCATAGCAGGAACAAAAAATATCTGCTTTTGAATCTTTACACGGAAAGTTCCTCTACAGGAAAGGCTAATGTTTCTCCTCAGAAGTATTTACGTATGTGTGTGTTTTCAATTTCAAAATTCCACGTTTTCTGCAGCAAAACAATCGAGCAGTGCACTGTACCTCCTACAGTAATGCTTCTTCTGCTTTAGAGCCGTCTGGTTCGAGCTCTTCCAGGTCTGCATTAGGCAGTCAAAAGTAAAAGGATATTAGACATGAATAAAACAGAAGTTCTCTTTGAAATGATGTGACATTTCCATATCAACTGGAATAAAAACATTGTGGTACCCTTGATCTGTTTATGTGAAACTGAGCCAAGCAGTGAGATACTCTGATGTTTGATGTTCTGCTGAGGGTTTGAGTCAGTTGGCCAGCTGGTGGTTAGACGGACAAACGTCTGAAATTCCCCTAAACACTGCGGTCAACAACATGCAGAGACATCTGAGGCAGCACACATGGGTAGATGAGATGCCAACACAGTGAAACATAAACCGACACAATGTCTTAAAGGTGATGTGTGTCTCAGTTTTAGCCTTTAAGATGCAGTATCACGGTCAAATGTGGGGTATCAGTATGGTGCGGTTCAGTATCGACATCCATAATTAAAGATTTTGATGAAAAATCTGCATTTTTGTGCACCTAAACCAATATTAATGGAAATATGGGCATGTTTACTGGTCTATTTTCAAACACTACTCATGAACACAAACCTTTAACAGCATCAGAAAGCATCATTAACTTTGTTGTATGTTATCTAGTGTCTGCATATTAAATAATTGGTAGTGATTGAGAGTTTGGCCTTGTTTGCCAGTGATAGTGGGCCACAACCCTGTGTTTCTGTGGCAGTGAAGTGATTGTTGTGCTTAGATTTGGATTCCAGATTCTGCCTTTTATAGTGATTTGTTTATATAATTTAACCACAATAAAATGTATAAAAGGAAGCAGGAATTTATTGGTGCACACAGCACCTTTAAGGATGCACAAGATGTGAGCACCCTTTACATTTCTGTTGTCCAGTTTGTGTGAGTTGTTACCAACGGATGATGTTGGTTTTGTAATATGGTTGGTGCAACATCAGTGTGGGCACTAAACACTTTGTGATATTGCTTCAATTCCAACAGCCCAACAGCTGGGGAGCTAACATTGTTTGCCATTGCTTGGTCCAATTTGTGACCTCGGCACTCTGTGTATTACTCCGTCATTCAAACAGAGTAACATCGGAGTGCTGAGGGCACAGGAGCACCCATTGCTCTGTGATTCAGTGGACACAGTCTATATTTCTAGATATTGTACAAGTCTTTACTTTTTAGATTCTGATTGTAATCTTATAATCAAACTTAACCCCTTTATGTGCCAGCGGCGTAAAGCAATGCCAGTGTTAACTCTTGTTTAGCTTCTCTTTCTATCACTTCTTTCTTCACTAACAATAATATTATGTTAATATTAGGGATTATTTTAATTTAAATTTTCCAATATCATGTAACACCCCTGCCCTACAGTAACCTGATTTTTTCACAGATTATCTGCCTCATGTGCTACTGTCAGGATATAGTGAAAGACAAAGCAAATTTGTCAAACATTTATTTTTAGAAAGGTTACCTCCTGCAGCTTTAAACTAAAATTCTTACATATAGCTCCTTTTAGTTTCATTCAAAAAAACTGAACTATTTAACCATTTTTTCACCTTGATTAGATTCTGTAACCATCCAAACACTGTTCTAAAACTTTTTTTTTTTCACCTTCTTTCCACCTTACCCCAAGGCTTTCCACCTTACCCTGAGTACGGTAGAAAGAAGGACAGAGAAGCATGTTGCCAGGAGCGCAGAATCACTAGATTTCAGTCAGTGGCTGCTTGACTCCTCTGGAGAATGACAACCACAAAGAAACAAAGACGGCATGATGGTTTGACTGACAGCCTTTTATGTCTGCTCACTACAAGGTCAGATGTACCCTAAATAGGAAATAGATGTGAGTGATCCTGAATTTCTTAAAGGACGCCCTTCGTGTAGGATTCAACACTGTATGTTTTGGTAAAATGAAGATTATGAATTCTGAGTGGCAGTGAAAGGACTCCTCTAAAGAGTCGACATCAAAAGAGGAAGCCAAATAGGAGCAGAGTAGAATAATCTAAATATAATTGTGTGACTGCTGGCATGTCAACTTCAACCTTGTCTCATAAATGCCATAAGGAGGAAATGTTCTCAGAGGTTAATTTCACTATATTATCAAGAGAATTAAGGCAATTACCAACAAATGACAAAAAGGGCTATTCAGAACCAATTCTGAGGATAACTGACCGTGCTATGTCCTCTCAGCAGGTGGTTATTCATAATACAGCAGGTGATTCATATGAATTATTTCCTACCTGTCATTCACTTTGCTCCGCTGCCTCAGTCTGTCCAAGTAATTGTAGTCCTGTAGATTTCACTTTGGCACCTACGGCGGGATTCTTGGCTGACCTTCCTGGGCGCTTCCTTCTAGCAATTATCTGTGGACAATTTGAAGAGAGAAGGAGCGTAAATATACTGGAGGGAATCCCGAAAAAAATATTGTTCTATACAGTAAGCAGGTAGAACCGCAGGAAGCAAAATATGGTTAAATAAAAACAACCACAGTCATGGCTACTCACTAATCTGAAGAAGGTTCTGCTGTCAAGTGTGTTGTACTAAAGGGTCAGGAATATTCTTTTGGTAAAATATCACATAAAGGCTTAAACAGCAGTCAAACACACTTGGTGCTGCCTTCCACACCCTGCCTTTACCTGATAAAATTGTGCAGTACCCCTGGCATTATGAGTGTTGTTATCCCCTGGCCCCTAAGAAGCACAGGAATATATCCTTATCTGTTTTCAAATGATGTGTTACAGTACCACGCTTTGGTATTTTCCACATATGCTCATTCAATATCCCGACGATAAAACCAGCAGGACCTCAATTTGCCTTCGAACGCTTAATCTCCAAAAGAAAACACTTCCACACAAAGCAGCGAGAAGCTAAGTAACAGTACAGGGTCATTTGGCTCCAATGAAGTATTGGTAAAATGAGTTTCCATGGAGACTAATATGCTCGCAACTAAAGACACATAGAGTGGCATTTTGGAACGAGTGAAGCAAACTGTGGGGCACAAAGATAACAAGCTTAGACAAAGAGACATAATGTCAACACAGTCTTGCCATAGAGGGCTCAACCCGGAATCAACATGTACAGTAGCTGCAAAAGGTGCTAGACAGTTTACGCAGCTGAATGTCAAATACAAATTAAGTGGCCTGCGAATCAAAACATTGAACATGGCAACTCAAAAAAGCTGGATTTAGGCACCACACACACCGGATATATATGGCTTTTTTGTCAACCAGACTTTCAAGGAACAAGTCCTGGATATTGTTTAAAGGAACACCATCAGCATATTAACAGTTGGTTCAAAACTACATTTATTTACATATAGGTTTAAGCATATGAGGTCCTGGTTTATGGTGTTTCTTGCATCATTTTCCATATGCACAAGGGATTCTTTTCCATTTTTTATTTCTGTATTGGTATATAGAAGCACAACCTGGATTCTTTACTTACTATAATTTTTGTAGCTGATAAACAGTAAAACAAGGTGTGCATATAACCCTTTTTTTATATATTTTAAATTGAAATAAAATAAAGATAAGTAGGGAAGTGTTCTGTATGGTCTCTGAAGTATATTATGAGCTCCACTTTTTCAAGCATCATGTTCAAAAGACAAAAACAGAAGTGATCTGATACTGTGCTCTGACTATTATGATATATTGTATTGAGGGCCAAGCTAAAGCTTCAGGAGAGGGAAAAAAATCTAATTAAAAACATTATACAAAATAGAAATCATACAACACACATCTAAAAGGTCCCATTTGGCACCACAAACCCTTCGGATTTGAACAATTGGTTAGATAGTTATTGTATTTTCAAGGACATCTGGCTGATTTGTAGAATAGGATGCTGCTATTTGCCTCATTTTTCTTTTCACTAACAATATTTTGAGCCAGTCCAGTCCAACTTGTAATGATTTTCTTTATACACAATGGGTTAGGGCTCCTAAGGTCTGACACTAATAGTCACTGCTGCCCTTATTTATATTATATTATATAATTCTTTCAAAATATTTAACCGTTACAATGATCCTTTCTGAACATTAACCAAGAAGTTTTAGTTTCTTAAAACTTTCAGAAACCATTAAAGAACATATTGAAGAAATAATCAACTGTTGCAGGAATATGAACACTGTGTATGTTTATCTCTCCAGTGTGATTGTCCTGCCTAAAAATGCACTGAATTTGAGTTTGAAGTTAATCGTAAGTTCAAATCTTTCTATTCTGCTGGCAATGTGTTTGAATAGATCCACTCCTCTAATAATCTGGATATTTAAAAAAATCGATTAACCTTGTGTGCTGTACTGGGAGTGCACAGTTTTCATCCCACTGAAACCAAGTCTTGTATGAAGATAAAAAACATAGAAAGGAAATTCAGCCTCTGATATTGTACAGCATGGTGAATCTGCACGGTTGCCTATAAAACAGATATAAAGCCATAAAGTGCTGCTCAGAGGTGACCTTTATTTTGAAAAGCTGCTGTGTGACATGCTGTGAATTAGCCAACATCAACGCGTACAGAAATTTATGTCTTTGCGTGGCTTGACCTCTAAGTCAACAGTATGTCGAGAACAACTGGAACGATTGTAAGGAAAACAGACACTGCACACACAGCAATAAATGTATGACAATGCACGCTCGCCAGAAAACCTCTGATGTCTATCTGCCAGCGAGCCACTGCGGCCACTGTCATTGGTTACAAGGTGAGCCACCTACGTGCTCCCGACAAACATATTGATGTGATCGAGTTGGGATTTTTGCTTATCACCACAATATCAAGTCACCTTGTTCTTTTAGTTTTTCTAATCAAAAGTCAACAACGGCGCTATCTAACCCTGATATGGAGCCAATTAAATCCTTGTCTCAATCTATGGCGCTGTGGAGCGCATTCTAATTTGTTGTCAATTCAACCTCCTCAGGGTGTTGTGTCCTAGCTGGAGTTTGCTGGAGTGAAAGTTTGGACACCTTTCATCACGTGATCAGAGGAATTAGCTGCAGATGAAGTAAATAAAGCTAGAAAATGGAAATATAATCAGATTCACAGGTGGACAGCGACTGAGATTTAGTACCATGAGCCTCTGTTTTATCACAAGGTTGAGGGAGAGGGGAAAGCTATTGACACACAGAGGTACGCCTAAGCCACTTCACATCCCAATCGATCACAGGTCCACTCCACTACAAGTGGCATTCCCTTATAAAGTAAGATTTTCCCGCCCGCGCTGACTTTCAGGATCCAGACACCTGGCTGGACTTTGGTCCTGCGATATCTTCAGTTACAGTACTGCGCAGCACTTCAGTCATTCTCCTTGTTCCGCACTCAAGAATCAGTTAGTTTGAAAGCGTTTCTAGCTCAGTGTTTGGCTGGTGCAAAAGCAGGAAACAGATGGCCGACTATTTCTGGATGGTACTACAGAGTGTCCAGCTCAAATAAAGTGTTCTTTCACAGGATCTTAGTGTCTTTTAATGTCTGCGTAGGGAACTTCATAAAGCCTTGGACCAAGAACTTGTAAATGGCCCGTGACAATGAGATTATAAAAAAGATTTTTAGGGTATTTGACATTATTATATTGAATTCAAATGCCTCCCTCCTTACTTTCTTTAACTCCAGCTAATCCCTCCCTGGAGGAAGCCTATTAACCTGGGCCAACACTCTGCTCCTCCTGATGAGGCTGAGGACAGGCCTCCTCTATTTGCTTTGCTGATCTCTGTCACTCAAACGGTCACATAATTATTGTGTGTCTTCACAGGTTACATAGTGGATATTAGCTGCATTGTAAGCGAATATTAATTACACGAGCAAGTGGACTGAGTTAATAAGGCTGTTTAAAACACATCTGAGGACGCACCTCTGTGGACAGTTACCATGGAGTCATGTTTATGGATAAGACACAAATGAGCAGCGCTGTTTATGTTCTTGGATGTAAATAAAATCATGGCACAATGATAAGCTCATTCGTGACATGCCATCTGGCAGGCGCTGACAGTTTGAAATTACATTAATCCTTATCTATTCATTATGAAATTTGTGAGTATAGGTGTAGCAATGCCTTATCGAGGGATAGTGCCTCCGCTGAATTTGAATTGATTTCTATCTATCTGAAATCCATTGCAAATTCCTCTCATGGCCGGCAATGCAGGAGGCAGTGTGACTGCTGCTCACAGGTCAAGTCAGATTCATCTCGGGCTATCTGATCAGCCCATCCCAGAGCTGTGCTATGTGTGAGAAATAGCACATTTTAGATTACAGCACTCCCTCTAAAAGCCTTCAGCTGTGGTGCACGTCTTTCAATAGTTCGGTACAGAGCGTTCATTTCATCTCTGGGCGCTTCTTTTAAAGGCTATCCCACAAGGTCCTATCACTAGGAGGTTCAAGGGCAAAATAAATCAGCGATGACACGTCCCATCGTTGTTATGTAGGGCACAGAGGTCTCCTGTCTGCAGCAGGAGCTCAGGTTGAGAGATCCCCTTTGTGTCTGAAGCGGGATCACATTAACAGCCTGACTCATTACATTAATAGCGGTGCCAACGCCGCAACATGAATAATGCCATTCCTTTGGTGAGGGGGTTACAAACCAGTCTGACAGCGGAAAAAGCATCAGGCTATTATTAACCATAAATCCATAAATGACACACACTGTCCATACAGGGGGACAGATATATTTAGAGCTAAGCCGCGCCACTTTGTTCAGATCCATTAACGGTGGATACAAGATGATATGAGTAAAACCCATTGTTTATATTTAAATGAAAGACTGATGGAAAGTACCGGAGAATAAAAAATGACTAGACCAGGACTTCCTGGCAGATCAGTTGTCTCAGATGCACACAGCGTAGGTGCAACATCTTGGATTTGAATCTGCCCCAGGACCCTTGCCACATGTCTTTTCCTGTTGTTGTCAAATAAAGCAAAAATGACAGAAATATAATCTTCAAAAAAACGTCTAGGCTGCAAATGCTTAGTAGCTCCGTGCCCTTCGTTGTTATGAATTGCAGGAATGCTTGTGGCAGCTCCACCGGATCAGCAGAATTTGGAAATTCTTCAAAAGCTGAATCTCCTCTAACCTTCCCCACCTCTCGAGCACCTTCCCCATCTACCCCAGCACCAGGGGATCTGTCACAAATCAAGGATGGTAAGGTCAATAAAAGCAAACCATGCCAGACTCTCTGACTGACACATCAAAAGTTCCCTCGGCAGCGCTCAACACTCTGCCTTCCTTCCCTTCCGACCAATTTAGCCGAGTCCGAGGGGAGCCCCCTAATCCATGCCTCTGAAAGTGCGCTTAATCAACCTCTGATTAAGAGGGAGCACGGCAAGGTGTCCAGCAACATCTTCACTGCCCCCATCCACTCCTGAAGTCAAACAAAACAGGAGGAAACAGGATGTATTTGTCTTCACAGCCTCCCGTCCCTGATGTTCCCTCACAAATGTCTTCAGTCTCCTTGGTCTTGTTGTAGGCCCTCCATTCATTTAACATCCACTGATAGCAAATACAAAGCAAACATTTAGTTCCCTCTCATTTCTATCCCTCTCCCTCACTCTCCCCTTTTGTTTTTTTCCTGTTGTTGTTATGAGCGTCCCCCAGGTGTCCGGGAATGAATTAAACATCAGTGTGTTGGTAGGAAGGGCACAGCTTCTCCTGAAAGGATTGAATGCAGAGCGTTGTTTGAGAGGAGAGCAGCAGTGGAGGTGACAGAGGAGGCTTTGCTCAGCACGAGGACGTGGAACCATCAGGGAACCACTTTGACCTCTAACATCTGACCGCCTTCATGAATAGTCATTTTTCAAGTCTCTCCAAGTAGCTGGGGTTTTCCAAACTTTTAAAAATGAGAAGCCATGTTTGGCATTTGTTTATCTTGTTAGGCCGGTGGGTGTGGGTGTGTAGGTGTTTCCGTGTGTAAAAAATAAATGAAGTTGTTGCTGGAGGCTTTGTTCACCTCAGTCATTTAAGAAACACTGCTCTGATTTTCAAACTTATTGGTATCGATTATGTGGCTGGAGTTAGCTGCCGAGTTTACATCCTCCATCCTTTGAGATCTAAACATCAGTGGTTCCTCTGAATAAATTATAAATCCCCAACATGCACACTATAATGTGAATAACTTTACTTTTTGATTTACTTTACAGCAACTCCAAAGAGAGGCAGAGGCTCAAGATGCAGCAAGTTATGATCGTATGATCTCCTATGTAAACTATCTGGAGTGACCAATGGATGCTGCAGTGAAGTTGTGGTAGCGTTTGGTAAGAGGTGTGAGCGTTTTTCACATCGGTCAAAGAAATATGACAATTTCAACCCCCTCGCCTCACGCTCCCGTTCCAAACGTGTAGGAAAGATTATGCAAAACGCCAGAGGCCCTCCCTAGAGCCAGTGTTTGGTTTGTCCATTCTGGGCTACTGTAGAAACACCACACTTCAACTGGGCGGACTCTGTAGAAGAGCACTCTCTGTAGATAAAAACGTCTCATTCTTAGATAACAAAAACACAACGATTCTTATTTTCTAGTGATTATACACTAATGAAAACATATCTATGAATATTATATTCCATTTCAATAGATCCTGCTAAATGTTACACACTGGACCTTTAAGAGGTGTTATCTCTGTAAGTCGACTTCCACCAGCCTAGTAAAGACAGTGGCGTCGATCTCATCTGTGCTTGTTGCCATTTTTGAGGCAATTTGTCTGTAGTCATTCTTCTTTCCTAAGCCATAGTGATGACATCACCATTTTAAATCCAGCCTACAAAGTTCTGATCGGCTCAGTTGTCCCAGCGGTCAATGAGCACAACACTAGGCAAATTTAAATGGCAGAAAAACAAATCCAAGAGGTGATTCAGAGATCTGGAACCAGACTGCAACAGTGGCACCTGACAGGCAGCCCCAGCTTTGGCCACTATAACAAAATCCAGATCCAGACCTCATTAAGATAACTGTCATTCCGCAGCGAGCTTAATGTGGGTGGAAGTGCAATAAACCACAACAGAAACTGACAATGACCTAAAGAATAAAAGCCTATCAACAGGAACATGAGTATATTTTTCAGCAACATAAGGCTGTATAATATTTCCTCTGGTATGATTGCTAGAAGCGGCTAGCACAGTGTGAACAGCTTATGGGGGATGTTAGTGGAGATTGGATGTTTACGTAATTAGCAACAAAGTTGTCCTTTAACTATATTTTTTGCTCAGCAGGGTGTTATTATGTTAAAACTCAGCATCTGACAAGTGGATCATTTGCATAAAATAGTGAGCGCCACTAAAATAGTTTGTGAAACTAAGGCAGACTAAACAAATAAGCAATACTCAAAGAAATACAGCACCTGGCATTATCACATGTGAAGTTTTGTAACGTTACCTCCTTTAAAGTGCCAAATACTAATACTCCAATGTACACCAAATTTCTTAAAGATTGTCTTACATAATGTTGATAGATTTCTAAGCTGAGTAAAGTAATGCCACAGCTGAGTAGTTAAAACCACAGTTTAAATGCAGGAAGAAAGGCACAGAATTGTCTTCCAGGTCTTCCCTCTGATCGATTGATAATCTTGAAAGAAAACGGTCTGGTAAACATATCCATGCCCCCAGCAGAATTGGCCAAAACACAGGGTTTAGTCCAACACTTTGCATCTGCTGTCAGCTCTAAAAGCAGGAAAACTACATTTCAATTAATATGAGCTTTCATGTAGATTTATTCATTTGCTTGTTGGCATGCACAGAGTGGTGTGCATGTGTTAAGAGAAGCTGTGCTGCAGAATCCCAGCTTTTATTTCATTAGTTTTCTTTCAGTCTAGTATAATCAGGCATGGGCATGACGAGTTTAGAATCCCGCAAGCAAGTTATGAAGCATTTCAAGGTGAAATATCTGATTTTTTTTCCCCTAAGTTGATTATCCAGGAAGGAGAAATGAGTCTCATATTTCAAGGCAGAGTTCAGTGAACTGTGGTCATGTGATTAATACCCTTGTCTGAAACTTTGCCAAAGAGCTAATGCCTGGCTCTTGGTTTACAATAACAAGAGATTTGTGTTGTGCATGCGGTCAAAACAAGAAAAAAAGTCAAAGGCTTTTCCAGAGCGAGAACAGACTCAGTAGGAGAGTGGGTTAAAAGGAAACATCTATCTCCTCAGCCCAACTCTGTCAAATATCTCCGCTATTTCAGAGTGACTTTGATCAACAAAGTACTGTGCTTGTCCATGGTAACACCCACATAAAACACACAGTCGAGGTTGCGTAATCTCTTTTGCATTGCATGTAACACAAGAAGATTCTTCCACATTTTCAGCACTTAGCAACAGAGAAAATGTCCATTGATGCTACTGACCTGCAGAAAGGGAAGACGCTCATCGAGGCTGATCCATACGATACCCTGCTGATGTATTAATTACTACTGAATGTATAGTAGCGGGTTGTAAAAGCCACCGTGCATCTGAGTCAGTGCACTGAAACAGGTGCTAAAAACAAACACAAGATGCAGTGAGATGTCAGTTAGAGTCTGCACACACCCACACAGTCAGAGGGAGAAGTCTAATTACCCAAAAAAGCGAGAACACCTGTGTGGCCTGAGCATGGCTGTGTAAGAGCATGAAAGGGGGAGTTCACCCAAATCACCGCTATCTAGTCATGCAGACAGTTTTTGTTGTATTTTCAGAGGTTTTTAAGATACTGCTGAGAATTCTGCTACCACCTCAACCCAGCGGAGGTATTTAGTTTGAAGTCCTCAACAAATCTTAAAAAAAACATTTACTGGAACTTCTTCCTTTACAAAATAAATAGTCCCCACAGAAGCTACTGAACTCTCATGGAAGGTCTGTTATAGTCAAGAATAACCAGGGCATTGTTTCTTGGCAAACATAGTGCTGTTGAGTATTTACATGTAAGGTTTTCTTTTAAGAGGCAAGAATGAAATTTAATTTGCCTTCCTTTTCTTCCATATCTCAAAACCTCAACAAATAAAAGCAAACCTATCTGCATGACTGGGTGTAATTAGTAGTAAATTCAGTGTACTTTGGTGTTTTGGGTGAACCAACCCTTTGGCAGCTCCACATGTGTGATACACAGAGATAACTTCACTTAAGAAGATTCCATTACTTTGGCACAGCTAACTGTTTATTGAATAGATCAACATTTTTATTGTCCGTGGGTGGTGGAGAGGCTTAAACCTGAACGAAACCTTTATTTAACCTCGACTTTAGGGATTTGCTCATTGTAGTTAGGGAAAGTCTTAAATTATGATACATTTCCCGCACATTGAGCAGAAATACCACTTGTTCTAAATTTGGACAAATAAGGAGAATCCAAGGGGTTTTAATTAATCATTGTTGGACACTCTTCTGTACTGCAGCCCTTCAGCTCTACTTTTTTTTTTTTGAGAAGTGTGTTCAGCATTTTAATTTGATATTAAAGTCTCACATTATGCAATGTTAAATAAAAGTTGCGGAGGAAGACATCACCTCCCACATCTGCTCAGCCCTCATTCTTTTCAGTCCCTCCTTCTCCGCCTTGTATCACTTTGTTTTTTTGCATGTCAAGTCAAAAGGAGGTTGTCACAGGAGACAGCTCGCTTGTCTCGTGCACATGATTGAGGTAGCTGCAATTTATAACGTACCAGCCAGAGCGACAGACCTCACTTATCTCAGGCCAGCTCCTCTGCCAGTGCCCTTTCACTCAGCCAATGAGGATGAAAGTTGCAGGTTGGGTTACTTTGTCAAAAGCAGAGGAACCATTACAAATCTGCACTATCCATCCTTCTGTAGGGCATGGAGCTTTTCCCAGGGCGCAAAGCTGCTGCAGACCTGACTCTCCTCAAAAGCTGTCTGTCTATCTCTCCCACCCGGGAAGCTCACAGGGGGGTTGTTATCACAAAGGGCCAATTTGTTATCCTGGTTTCACTCCATCACAGAAGCCATTATTTGGGACTTTTATCTATCAAGAAAAAGCTGTTAATGTGAGAACGAAAGTGTGTACTCTGTCATTATGCCACTGAGGCTACTGACTTCACCTCATACTGATTCAAGCTGAAGGAACCTGAGGCAATTACTCAAGGGAAAAAAGATCACAACTATGCCGACGTGAACTACCTTGAACTTTTAAGTTGCGGCCCGGTGGAAACACCACGTCTGATCCTTATGTTAATATTTTGTGTACTAATTGCACTGCTGCACAAAGCCCTTGATGGAGTAGGCACTTCCACCGTGGGCGGATCCTCCTATTAGTCGCAGCTCAGTTCTGCCTACGTGCTCTGACACCAGCACCTAAGCCCAGGAACACTGACTGCTAGATAATGCATCCACACCTGCAGGATGGACAATATTTCATGAACCTGAGTGCGAAGCCGTGATTTATCACTTTCACTTATTACTTGAGACACTTGGAATGATCGATAGGTTTACCCTCCAAGTTGAAGCTATGTATATATATCAGGAAAAAAGAAGGGGAAAAGACAATTACCTGCTGAGGTACCTAGGTGGGAGGATATTTCCTGAGAGTCAACCTTCATGCGGCAGTCTCATGCCCTTTGTGTCTCCATCATGCACTGTGACTTAGCCGTCATTATCAGACCGACGGCTGCTCTGTCGATGCAAATGCTCTCTATTCTTACTCCCGCACGTTCAGATGGATTTAGGAGCAGTAGTGAGTAGAGAAAAAAGCGCCAAGCTCTGAGCAACACTCTGCTTTATTACATTTTTCTCTTTGATACAAGAGAGGGAAAATGTCATGGAGGTGTTACAGCCGTTCACATGAGACACTGTTACAGGCATCATCTGGAGGGTTAAGAATTTAATTTTGTTGTAAAGAGGAATTTTAGGTGAAGGAAATGAAACAAATATTTGCCTCGCTACCAAAAACAGCCAGTAGATGAAATGCCACTGCCATTTACAATTAGGAGCTTGGAGCTTTTTTTCCACATCAACCTGTGAAACATCTATTTGGCTTCCTGACATCTGATCCTGAAAGTCTTGACATCCACAAACCATTCTCAGTCCGGCCCAATCACTTGTCACACACCCGGTGTGGGCTGCAGGCCCCCTCTACCCTCATCACAAGTCATCATTACACCACAAGCTGTCAAATTAAAACTTTTAAATTGTGCGAATGCCTCCTCGGAACTTTCCCTTTTTCCCAGCAACATATTGCAGAGATAATTGAGGATATTAGCAGCCAGACTGTTACCAAGAGATGAAAGGCAAGGGAGCGGTGACAGCTCCTCTCGCTCGTGGCGGTAACGAGGGACTGTCAAAAGTCTCTCCGTGTTTATCTCGGATCATCTAGGGGGATTTAAAACCCTTACCTTCACAATTCCATTCTTTATGGCGCGTCCTTTATCCACAGTGATTTACGGAGGCTCAAGCCCTGTGCCGCGTGATGAATGAGCACTCTTCACAAGGTGTCAGGGCCAGGCAGTGACTCCCCAACACCCCCCCCCCCCCCCCAGCTCCTCCCTTCATTTTTTCTTTGGCTTTCTTTTTCTCTCCTCGTCTTCCTTTCATTTCAAATTGGGCTGATTAGATGTTGACACACTGAGCAGATTTGCACAAGAAATTCTGATTTGCACAGAGCAGCATAAAAAGCTTTACGGCAGTTTGGATCGATTGTTTGGTGACATTTGGACAAATAACCTTCTGATTTTAAGGAACAGTTGCAATTTCACATTTTTTAGTTTTGGGCAACAAATGGTACAGATCCTGATACTTGACTTTCATTCCAGGTTCAAGGAAAAAGCCTCAAGTTTACTCCAGTCTTAAAGTCCAAATGATACAACTTCAGGCAGTTTACCATCATGAAAATTTCTTCTATTTAAGATTATTGCACTAATTGTTATAATTGAGACGTAAAACTGAGCACGCTACTCATTTTACATATCAAGAAGATGACCACTCAGCCTGTGAAAACAATAATACGTATGTCTGTGGTTCTGCAGCAGCTTAGAAACTGTAATGTCATCTGGGTTTGGTTTGGTTTGGGCGAGAGAGACTGCAGTGTTACAGAAGAAAGCCAGAGTTAAACAGGGGTGTTTACCAGGCAGGGAAGGTCTAATGAAGAGACTATTTAGAGGCATTATGGGAAATGTAGGATCCAGTGTTTTTGGAACTTGGGACTAAAACTCAGGATATGTCACCAAAGTACCTCTTTAAATTAAATTTCTTGTAGCAAAAGACTAGCCAAATCGTAAAGATCTTAGGCATGTGTACACAATATAGTAGCCTGAACTGGACATGAGTCGTGCTTAAACCGGATGTGGGCTGGACTAACTGGAAGTTGTTCATTGAAGCCTGAAATTGATATGAGTTGATATATTTATTAGGAAACTATTTACAGAACAGACTTAGAAGTGAGCTTCAGATCAATGTTTTTGATCACAAGAGTCAGAGAAATTGCTATATTGTACAGATAATTGATACTTGAAAGTAAAAAGTTCACATAAAGAAAACTATAAAAGAATCAAACCTCATTTCACTGGAAATCCTAACAGCATACATAACGTAATCCTCCAAAAAATCATTCCCCTCATTAAACAGCTCAAAATGAACCTAAACTTGTCAATTTTTAAAGTATCGGTAATATAATTCCAGTTTGTTCCATCAAGTAATTTTCTTTAAGTTGACTTTATATCATTTCAAAAATGTAAGCCCCAAAATGAATTGGCTACAATTTGTATAATCGATTCATTGTGAATTGTTTATATCATATATCAGCTGAGTGGAAGAAAAGTATAGTAAATTTAATTTAAGCAGTATACAGTTGTATAAAAAAGATACATTTAAGTTAGTCTTACATTATTCAGATAAATTATGTTTACACAATTTAAATAAGTTTGGAGAAATGCTGCATATGAGTGTGATATTCTTAAGTACAATTAGCTTAATTTACCTTACATTAACAATAAATTAGTTTCTTTTCATGCTTTACCTGTTCATTCATTAAATCAAAAGTGAGTTACAAACCACAAAAGGAAAAGAAAACTGTCTCCAGCAATCACCAACTAATACAAAACACTCAACTTTAGAAATTTTTTTCAAACTTTTAAGGAACTTTTCAACTCAAACTCGCCAATAAAAATAGAGTTTTATTTATTAATAAATGATGCCTCTGGGTTTGCCCTACACAGTGTGAACAATGATTACAGCAAACATTTAAACAACAGAAAACTTTTTGAAATGAGTTGGATTGAATTTGCATTTTCAGTTTATACATTTTAATTTGTTTTAGGGCAGCTGTCAGGCTGATTGTAGAAATTGTGTCACAGATTTAGATATGTGGAATGCTGGAGGGGTAGGAGGGGGAGGGGGGGTCTTATTGAAGCTTTTCCTTTTGGGGGAATAAAAAATACCTCACTGACACAGAAAGTGAAGTGTCATTTTATTGACATTGTTATGCTGACAACATGTTAAAATGTGTTTTAAGAGTTGGAAATCCAGCCTAAGATCCTTTGGGAGTGTGTACGTGACTTTGCATAAACACAGCGTATTTAGTATTCAAGGGCGAAAGTAGATTCTCGCTGACAAGTCATGGCTCAATCATTTTAAAAACAGCAGGTCCTTTGTGTTTGTGCTGCTGTGAGTTTGGCAGGTTAGTCCATTAAGCAGAGTTCAGCTATGTATAAAGAGAGAGTGTAATGCAACACAAACAGAATAAAACACACCAGAGCGTAGCAAGGAGACAAATCACATTAAGGTTACTTTATTTCCACATTTTTAAATCAGCTCTAGTTTCCTTCAGAATTTGATTTTAAATTCAGTTTTTAGTTTCCCTTATTTCAATTATATTCAAAACCTATTTCACTTCGAGCTCAATTTGGAGAAAAATAGCAGCAAGAAACTGCACTGGGAATTTTAAAATTTGGGTCCAGCATGTCCCAGCACCTTTTGAAGGCTGATTATTTCACATAATCTGGTAAACATCCCTGATAAAACAAGCTGCTCTTCTCTCTTGTATTCTGCTGACAGCTCTGACCACAGCAGCTTTACTGAAGCATGATGTTACAGTCTGTGGCTAACTGCTAGCTCCCGTGATCTATTTTTTTTTGGGGGGGTATCTCTCACTTTGAGAGAAGTCCTGTTACAACATAACGAACAAACCTTACTTTGGTTTGCCCCGTACCACAGTAACATGACATAATGTGATGTAACATAACATGATTATGAGACTTCACAAGCTTGATTTTGTTTCCTGTTGACACTGCTGCCTTCCTGTCCATTGCCCATTATTCTCCTCCACCCAGAGAAAGACATATGAGTCTCTCTGCCAATCCATCTCCTTCCTTTACTGTTTGTCTTGCTGAGTGTCAATGTCACATGTTAGGGCATTAGCTGTGAAGACATCAGTGGATGAGGTCAGCGCTGACACTGTGCCTCTATTAAATCAGTGGCCTCTGAAAGTGTGCGAACAAGCCTCGCTGTCACATTGGGTCCAAGCACGCTCAGAGCTGAGGGTGACGGACGTTTTATCCTCAGTGTTGAAGACGCTATGGGATGGGTGTGGCAGAGGAGCTTTTGCCAAGGCCCGCCAACCACACCTGGCTTAACCATAAAGCCGACAGCAGCCATATGCCGCTGCGCTCCCATCACAAAAATGGAAATAAGGAACCCAACCTCACTGTGATCCCTCTAACCTTCAGCTGCCTTTTTTTCTCCTCGAGGATTATTTCACAGCCCAACCAGCCAGCAGATGGTTAAAGTGACAACAGTCTGGTATCTGGCTGATGAATTGCTCTCCAAAACAGTAAACACACTCAGTAGGACATTATGGTTTAAACTGGGATAACGATGCGAGGAATTAGTGTTATATTAAAATATATGGAAAGAGTCCATTTAACAAAATGAACCAAATGAGCAATGAGAATCACAAAGCCATCTGCCCTTGAGTGGTTAGGTTGATGCTAAGTTCCTGTCTAAATAAGTCTTGCTTAAATGCACGCTGCTCCTATCTCTGTACAATAATCATGCCTTTAGTGCTACAGAGTGTTGCAGTGCATTAAGATAAAAGCGCTAAAACAGTGTTTGTGCTGTATCCCAAATGGAGGCTGCTAAGTGAAGTAGCATGCTGTTATAGGAGTCGAGGGATGATGGTAGCATGAGTGCTTTTCTGAGTGGGAACACTTCACACTGCAGGGGTTTGCACTGATGCCACAGCATAATTTTGTCATATATCTCTTTCTCTTGCTTATATTTTTCTGCCGCACTAAATGTATGCTGAGATAATTGATCACATTTGCTCATTTAGCCCATATTTTGGATCCCAGCTACATCACTATTCATAACATGATTCTACATTTCCAGGCATCTGCTGATTTGATTTTTTTCTTCTTCTTTTTTTCAGACAAATGACTTTGAAGACTGTGAATCAAAGACTTTTTGGGGGACTGATGGCACAAAGGCGCGGGATAACTTGTGATGAAGAAATTCACAGTCAGAGTGTGCCGATGCGCTCTCGATACAAAAAAAATTTATCAAAATAGGCAGGAATATAAAAGCCACATCAGAAAACTAAAGGGGGTTGGAGCAGAAACTACTGTTCCCATAATCCAGTAAGTCACACCCTCAGCTGGAGAGAATGCTGAGAAAGACTATCGGCTTTACACTCTAATTCACCTTCCATAGACTCTTTTTCTTACTGAGGAGCTTAAAATGGATTTAGCTCATAGGCCCTGAGATGAAAAATAACACAAAGGTGCATTTCACCATATAGCCATCAATCTGCTTCGTGTTAAGTGACGGGTCTAATCACCTTGAGAGCTTGTTGTCTGGCTACACCGGAAGATAGACACCACTCTAAAACTAAAGCTCAGGGGCGATGCAGGCAGATGGCGAGAGTCATGGTTGCACGCCTGTTGCAGACCGAAGACTTTGCCGTGGTCTAACATTGAACCTGCCATCAACGTGTCACCCAGGCAAAGGTCCTTAATGCACTGAGGACACGCTCGATCGGAGAGGTCTTAAAACTCCAGGCAGGCCCTCCGACCACTCTGACGATTCTGAAAACATTCTTATAAAACCGGGGGGGATGAGGAAAATAAATTTGTTGTGATGTTTACGAGTCTGCATGGTTGAGTGCACTGGAGCATTGCATAATGTCATCCTACAACATGGGATGGGAAGGGGACCTTGGCCCTTACTCTTTCACACAAATGCATACATGCACCGAGCCCGATAATGAGAATCCACCTCACCAAATCTTTCAATTCAAGGACTTGCTTAGATTGACTGTAATGCCTAAGTAATCAGCCTGTTCTGACCCACCTTGTCCTCGGCCAGGATTTATAGCACCCAATTACTGATCTCTATTACCCAGTGTGCCAAGGGGATGGAAATCAGACGAGTGGACAGACGGCCAGTGCTCTGTCTGCCGGTCTGGGTGACCAGGTGATGAGAGCTTGGCCTCCACTCCTCTCTGCTTTCCGCCCATCTTTCATATCACATTACATGGCCAGAGACTGGCAGAGGAATTTTAATATTCTCTCAGGTGTCAAAACACTTTTGTATGTCAGGTTTGGGTGATATTGTGAGTCTCATTTCTAGATATATGTTCTTCAAGCTGAAGAGCCAACTGTTTTAATGAGAAGTAATAAAGGTATTAACAGCATAGTCTGTCCCTTCACAATCTTGCAATTGCAAAAAATACCTGCAATATTGACAAAAAACAAATTATCCAGCTGAAATAATTCTAATTGTTAAGTCCCCACAGTCTGTCACATAAAAAAACTCTAATTTAGAACCACTTTAACAAGCCAAAGTCAAATAAAATCCAATTGATAATTTTACCAAACCAACATCCTTGTAACTATAGTGAAGGACTTATTTCCCTAGAACTTCATCTCTTTACGCTTTATCCCTCCCATCTCTAAACTAATACCCAAAACTAATAAGTTGCTTTATGGAGCATGTTAGTGCCACTATAGGTCATGGTGGGAAGTAGTAGGGTCACCTTATCGACTCAATTCTGGGCAAAAAGAAACAGAATCACATTCGATTTTGTAGCTAACTGGATATGCTAGCAGCTACTGATAGCAATGCACACGAGGGACAAGTTTGCATCCTATTTTAACCCAAACCATGATCTTTTCATAAAACTAACCAAGTCATTTCATTGCGTAAAACCCAACCAAACTGCAACCGAAAACACAGTAAGTACAGGACACAAAACCCAGTCTCCTGGCTGAAAGTCCTGTGTGTGCCCCATTCATCCACCACAAACTTCTCCCTATGTGGACTTTGCTCTTTACACCACATCACCTAACTTCCTAAAACCTTTCTGCCAGAAAGCCCTAAAGACAAACCTACTTTAGAAAAACTCAAATGGTGGTTACTGTATCACAACTGTTTAAGCATTTTTCTTTTGCTCTGCCAGAACAATTTTTTATCATCATAAGACCTTGAAAAGTTGTATTGCTTTACAATATGTGTGTTGAAGTGTAATCTTGTTTTGCACTCTTCAGCTGACACTTTTCAGTACTGCATGGTCTGCGAGGACGGGAAAATACCATTATTTGTCTAGAAAATACAAGTATCAGATGTTCACCTACAAAACAAGCATATTGGTGCATCACAACTGTAAAAGAATATGGCAAAATGGGATTGTACGCTTCTCATTGATTAGTCCTCAGCTGAAATATATGAAACAACTACAACCAGTTGCATTTATGTGTGTAACTGCAGCTCCTCGTCTGTTGTTTCCTTCCAGCCTTTTATTCAGAGAGAGAAGCCTCGTTGATCCTTTTTTGACATGCTTGTTTGCGTGTTTATAGTTCACAATGAGAGTGGCAAATAGCCGCCTTCCTGACGACATGTGAAAAATGAACTCCGACACTCACAATGAGAAAGAGACTCTCAGACAGAAACAGCTGCTGCGACAGGAGCCTCGGCTTGTTACGACGTCTCATAAATTCTCTTCAGGGAAAGAAAGTTCTAGCTTGAATTAGAGATTTTTTAAACAGCAAAGTGGATCAGTGGTTAACAATGTGGCCTCGCAGTATGAAGGTCATGAGTTTGAACCTGCATGCTGGGGCAGGCTCTCACCGCACACAGCTCCAAACAGGATACACATTTAGAGTTTTCTAACACTATTTGTGTAAAGATAAATTCATTTTTTTATGTTTTGACATTGTTTTGATTAGTAACATCAAAGCCAATATTATGTCCTGTAAATACAAAAAATTGGATTGGATTTTATGGCACGGTGCGCATGCTGCTTTTGAAATATTTAAGTACAGTTCATGGTTCATTCATGGACGGCATTTCAGTGCAATTTCCAATATTTTGAAGTTATGAAAAAAACATTTCAGATATGAAATTTGTCAGTTATTTAGAAGAGAACGGCAGCTCACAGAGATAATTTGGAGGTATGTTGGGGCACAGTTTAGATAAAGTAAAGAAATACTATGAAGCTTCTGTAGATATGCTCCACATACAATGACATTCTTTTTGAGTAACTTCAGACTTTTGAACGTAAAGTCATAAAGCTGTCATTCATTCAATGGTGACAACTGCATATAAATTTAAGCTTTATGAGCTTTTTTTTTAATATATTTCTCATTCACTTTTGACATATAAAATTTTTTTTTACACAATACTATTATCTCAATAACACAGGGAGAAGGGGCCACGCCATATTGTTTAGTTCTAAAGAGTCTCACTCTCATGAGTCAGTGCCTTTAGCAGGGGACGACCTAAAGCATTACTTATTAATTAACAAAAAAGATTTTAAGGTGTGAGGGCTGTGTAACAGGTCTGAAAAGTTAAGTGCCATATTTTGAGTGGTGCATTGAGTAACACCTGGATAACAGTGAGCTTCAGGTAATGTAAATCAGAGGTTGCAGAGTCCGATTCGTTGGCTCTTGTTCTGTTCAGAAAACTTCAGATAAAGTGACTGAAGCACAATGACTAACCTAAGTACCACTGTTGAGTCTGAGGTTCGTTCAAGGCAACAAGATATTATATAACCTGGACTTGAACTCGCTGACATCTCACATCCTCAACACTGAATCTAGTACAGACTGTCTCTTCTACCCACAGGCGGCTTTCATACTGTACATCTTAGCTTTGTTGTTGTCTTCTACAGTATTTGTAGAACTTTTTTTCTTTATTTGCAGTGCTGAAGTCAATACAGTAAGCTTTTGAAAGGAAATTAAGACAATATGTACAGTAATTGAATCCCTGAGTAAGGACAGCTTTGTTTATTTTTAGAGCAAAAGACATTTAAATGTTGATGCTCAAACTAAGAGAAAGTTTTTCAAAAGCACTCCAATTGAACTTATTATTATTATTATTATTATTGTTATTTAAATAGCATTCAAAAGATGATATTGTAATATAAAGCAGCTTCTAATTACACGTTGAAATATATCATTAAAATGCTGTTGAAACAACAGTGCCGTAATGAGTTGGTGAAACTGTGTACAAACTCAATGGAAAGATGCAAAAAGGATGAAAACAGATGCGGATTGCTCCGGGCAACCTGACTGAACATTTTATCTCAAGCTGTGGCATTGTTTCATTCTGTGGACGCACAGACATCAGGAAAGAGGAGAGAAACACATGAGCAGTTGGTGTGTTGTAACGTTAGCTTCATTGGCTGGTTGTGGCTTAAAAAATTAAAAACTCAAACAATCGTACACTCAAATGTGTGCAAATGATACTAGTGCAGCTTCTTGCTTCATTTGCACTCCATCATTGGAAAGTAGTTGTTTCACTAATCTCATCTCGATTGCCTCAAACAACCCACTACTGGTCCAAATTACTTTTACTTTTATTACTAAATTGTTTTACCAATTGCGTTGTGTTGTCATAAAATGTAATTGTTGTCTGGATTATGTTCAGAGGCAACCTTTTTTTGAGTAATGAAATGCTACATTTATGTGCCGCACCGGAGTTGCAGAGAGCTGGCTGGCTGTACAACGGGAAGGACTTTGACACCAGAGTCCATGATTCATATTCTGACTCCTGTCTGTGGTTAGGTTTCGGCAACAAAAGCACTTTTGTTAAGGTTCTGGAAAGATTGTGGTTTCAGTTGCATCTCAAGTCACTGTGGACTTCTGTATTAAACAAACACCACGATCTTTCCACGGGTTCTAAGGTTTCCTTAACCAAGTGCTGCCGGTGCTTAAAACATAATCATCAAATAACAGTACTGTAGGCACTGCAAGCAGATGTATTCCAAGATCAGATATTTAGTTGGAAAACAAAAGAAACATGCTGTCAACATTTTACTGACACATCCAGTATATGTTAACAACATTTTGTCATTATGTTAATAGAAAACATAATCTGGTCTGCATGGCATTTAACTCAAACTGTATTTCCTTTGCAAATTAGTTGTTTGTAAATGTAATTGTTGACTTGCTGGATCCTTATCAGTCAAAACCCAGTTTCAGGCTTTGTGTTTATGCTAAACTTCCATTAGAGCATAAATACAATACAGATACTGATTGGACATATGATAATGTCATTAATAAATAAAATAATGTCAGTAATTCTGGAGAAATGACTGTTGATATTTGAGCTCAACAGCCATGTTGTGGAGTGTTCAGCACATTAGCACATGCCAGATTTACAGTCCCTCCCTTTGCCCAATCTCACCTCTTTCGCCCCTTCCCTCTGTCCTGTGCACGAGCACCAACGCCCCCTGTTGCTGACTGGCTGGAATAGTTGTGTGGTTCGGTCCGACACACTTTGTTTCCAATTTACAGAACCATGGCAGTGTACAAACAGCAGGTATTCTTTTTAGAGGACACACAGAACAAACAGACAGTGAGTAGATATTTGCTGAATTTGACAAATTGGATCACTGACTGCACCTTTAATTGAGAAATGTGACAACAGAAGCAAGGTAGCTGATTGGATTAGACATTAATTGTAAAGGACACAAAGTGAAGTATTTTTATTCAGCCAAGAAAGCTTGGGGAGGAAACATATTGACTCAACAGGAGACCTGAATCTTCCCTGCCAGACACTGCAGAGTTGTTATAACAAATGTCGTGGTTGGAAGACTAAATTCATAAGAACCGTTTCATAATTCCTTTCATAAACTCAACACTAAGCTAAAAGAGCTTTGTGTGCTTCATTGATCTTGTCGACAACAACAACAACAACAACAACAACAAGATGCTATCTGGAGTTCTGAGGTAAGGTTAATGTTGTGAGGCGAGGACTCCCACCTGGTGGAGGACAGCGGCAGAAGTACTGGTGTAAAATGCAAGTCTATAAGAAGAGCTGGCGCCTGTGCCAGCGCCATGACCGCCCCTGCCATCCCCAGTGCACCCAGCAAACAACATCAGAGACAGGAAAGCAGAATGCCGAGGCTGAACACATACATTCAAACTAATTTTACATTACACACTTGAACACACACTATCAAATCTTGCATACAGTGTGCAAACACTCTCCCATTCTCACAACAATCTGAGTTCTGCTGTTGACTCTTAATGCCTCTGCTGGGGTAATAACACAGAAATTACTTCTTCCACTGACTGTATTCAAGACACTGATTCAAATAAACACACTTGATACTCAAGGTTGGATTATTTCTTCTGCAGAGAGTATTAACAGTGAAAACTGTTCACAGCGAGGTCTGTGGATTAGTTTCCAGGAGTGGATGTAGAGGGGTGCCTGGACAGTTTGGTGTTAAATGCTGTCAAACTTAACACACTCATTTAGCAATTTAACACATACAATTTAATGATATGCTATTGCCACATTTTAGACTTCAGTTCAATGAAAAAAGACATGTCTGAAGAACATGTCTGAAGATTTTATTGACATTTTATTGATTTCTAATGCCACTTTTAGATATTTCTATTGGGTGCTTCACTAATGTGCCACAAACATGTAATGTTTTTTAGTGAAAATATCTTCATTTGGTGGCTTTTCCAGGGAAATACTGAGATATGTGATTTTATATGTATTGTGATTACCACCACTTAAAGTCTCCATGCCATCCGGTTTCCACCCCATGAATATGTCTCTATAGCTGCCCCCGATTGTTCCTAGAAGTAGACAATGATTTTTTTCCCTTTTTTAAATGTCATTATTCAATGCTTGGTGCACATAAGTGGAATAAAAGGTATGCAGTCAGTAAACCAATCAAAAGGATCCAAATTCCATTGACGTTTTTATTCGCCTATAAGGTTTACCCTCTAGCCGTTTGTATTTGTATGGCTGACCCCACTCACCATCCCACGACTGCAGGCCCTCAATGTTTAGCAGATTCAATTAGACGATACAAAAGATCAGACCGGTCAAATCTATTAGGATCTACTACAACATTACACAAGTCGTCATACGTGTAGAACTACAGGCAAAGTGCTCATTCATCCAGCGGAGCAAAGCATCAAATTGAATCTAAACTCAATCGCAGACCAACAGATGATGCTGTATAAACCTAGCCTGACAATCAGACTGAATTGCCGTTTTGTTCCACTTCATTATTCAGCCTGACATTATGTCCATGCTGGCCATTTTCTGTTTGGGAGGGGTTGTTATTTTGCCCTCTGTAGCGCGTAACGTCATTTATAGTAGACAAAAGTTCCTGCAATAGTAGGATGAAAGGAACAGTTCACATTTTTACAATAAAAATGCAGATTTGGGGAATTTTTATATTGCCATTTTTCTGGCTTTGGTACATTTTTAAAGTATTATTTTTGGGGGGCTCTTTATTGCCTTTTTTTAGGACAGAGATAGACAGGAAAGGGGGACAGAGAGAGGGGATGACACCCAGCAAAGGGCCACAGGTTGGATTCGAACCCTGG
>NW_023339696.1:20939935-20951685 GCF_004916995.1 Morone saxatilis | reverse complement strand
GCCAAGCAGTCCTGAAACACCAGAACCATTTGAATTGCTATTGAAAATTGAAAATGAGGGAAGTGATAGATGGAACCAGGGTAGTAACCAAATAAAGTAAAGTCTAAAAAGGCATACTTTTATGTTCATAAGTCAGAAGTTGGACTTTGAAAACCACATACAAAATGCCATGCACCTCCACTGAATTGGCATAGTAGTTGAGAACTTCAGCCACGAAAAACCCTAATGATCTGACACCACCAGGGATACATGGGTAATTCAGCTGTGTGGTTTTAGAGTTGTTGTTTTGATACAAAAGCATTATTCCACTATCAGTTCGACCATGAAGGGAAAAAGTTAAAGCTATTAATTGCAACCCATTAGATGTTCTTACAGTTTGCAGTGTAAAAGAGAGCAAACACACCTGCTCCTTTAACAAGCCTTTCTGATAAGGTTGAAGCGTCTGTGTTTATGCAGTGGGAGAAATATTATGAGTTGAGGCACTGAATTCCTCCAGCATTAATCGAGCCTCTGAAATCTCTGATATTAGCTTCGCATGAATCATTGTTAATTCCCATGAATCCATTACTGTTCCATGTGCAACTAAAAATAGAGTCCTGATAAATCAATGGGGACACTCAAGAGTGAAGACGGGGGTTGATGCTGCTTGCTTCTGAAGCTTCCTTTTTTTCTCTACAGCACAATGCCCTTGCCTCTCATCAATAATTATTCTCTATAATTCACTCATAGATTTGTGTTACAACCGATGGGGAAGGTACAGCAGACCTTGAACAGCTTCAACCCAGTCCCTCTAAAATGAATGTGCATTCTTCACATTTGGACTTCGTCAAGGCCCTTTGCACAAAACACAGCTTTTTTTTTACTGGCAGTATCCTTGACTTGAATATTTCTGTGACGACAGCGACCTATTCTGTGTTTACGCTACACAATGAAGGGAGGTTTTTGCCAATTTTCCTCTGTGTTGAAAGGAAGCATAATCCATTTGAAATGGCGTGGCGATCTTCTCTACCGATTGCATTGGTCACAGCCCAGCAAGCGTGCTGTTTTGTGTGGAGACAGTGACCCCCTGGACCCTGCCCTCTTCTCTGCTGCACTGAAAGCCTTTGCAGACGATGAGCATTGCATGGCCTCACTCATGCACCGGGTGCAAGGGCAGACAGGTTCATCTGCACACAATCACAACGGACGGCCGCATCCCATTCCAATTGCATTTCCGCTCACGGGGGGAAAAGATCCCGTGGTGCATATTACTGTGGCTGAGGCAAATTTAGCTGAAATGGAATGGGAGATGGAAAAGGCTCACCTCTTACACTAATCTGGGCAAACAACACAGCGCCGGCTCCCTATGAACATCCCCACCGAAAAATGGTTTCTAGACAGAGCCGCCCTGCCTGTCTCTGACAGAAGACAGTGAATTAATTAAGATAATAAATTGCACATGTCATATTTGTAATCTTTTCAATCTTTACTTAATGAGGTGGAACACGTGCAAGGGTGTGTTTCTGACTAAAAATTGTCTTGGGTAAGGATGATACACCTTAAAAAAAGGAATGCTCCACATTAAAAACTGAGTGATACTCAATGCTGACTGATATTTAATATATGTCATGTATACATTCATGCTTCTCAGTCCTGTGTGGAGTCAGAGACAGACATGAATGCAAATGAGGCTGAGAGGAAGGAGGAAAGAACGAGAGCAAGACACAGAGCGAGAGACTCAGAAGTCTGCATATCTGATAGCAAAGCGCCCTGATTAGAATTTTGTCATGCCACAATTTACAAATTAAAATGAATTAGATCTTCCATGCCCTGACCTCCATTAAAAACACTTCATTGTTGATGGGCCATGATAGCATCTGCTATTGATTGGAGGAGCATCAGTATGGCCAATCCTGTCTCTTCACGAGGAGGTCATCTAAAGCAATTTAGGCATATTGAGAGATTGATCAGGGCTACGGAGCTGCCACTTGGGCCCACTCAAGGCAAAAAAGTCTGAGGTGTGACGCAACCGCTCCCTGCAGCTCTGTGGGGGGAGCATCTCAAATCTAAATGCTAATGGTTTCTTTAAGAGGCTGGCTGCCCTTTAACCACTACAGTCAGACGTGAAGGATGGCTCTCAGTGTTTCGACAGCTCTGTCTTGTTTTGACCCCTCCCGAGTCTCCTCCAGCAGCACCAACACCAAGACCCCATTCTCTGGATCCAGCATCGAATGCGAGGAAAATCCCAGTGGGACCGTAACAGTAACACAATAGGTTCTGTTTGATCCTTTTCCAGCCTATCTGGTGGCAGACTGATGGTTAATTCTACCTGAACCATAGTGGACCCTAACAGAAAATCCCTCTTAGATCCAGCTCCTGGATTAATACAGTTTTGGTACGAATTATCTTACACTAAAATACTAATTCTCCCCGAGCATGTAGTATTTTTGTACTTAAATTTAGAATGCATTCTTTTCAAATCCCCAAATACCCTTCCCTGCCTTGAATTCTTTCACAAGGTCCAATGTTTTGGTGGAAGGTTTGATGTGAGATTAGTTTTTTTGTGCATGTTTGTTTTAATATGTGGTCGGTGCAAGTTCTTCATTGGATTCAGTAGTAAAAAATAGACTTTTCACTGGCAGTGAACCCCAATTACACAAACTTGAATGAAATGACTTCCATAAGTCAAATCAAAATGCATTTATAAAGCACATATTAATACAACCCTTGCTGACCAAAGTGCTGTACAGACCAGAGAAGGTAAATCACAATTATGAGAAACACAAATAAAAAGAAACAACAACATAAACATCAATGCACAGACCATACGGATAAATCAATGCAGACAGCTATAGGCACACATAGGTACCAAACATAAGTTACACACTTCTCACTGTTTTGCTCCAAGAAGCATCTTGTATCCTATTGTGCTTTTAAGATGTACTAAAGGGACATTGTTAGAGTCATAATGAATGTATTATTTACAATTATTTACCAAAGCTCTCTCAAAACAGTTGCAACATTTTACAGCCACTGAATGCCGGCCCCATCCAGAAGACGCTGTGTTAACTGTAGGAAACTGAAACACTCATGCTCCGTTTGACCAAACGAGACCTAACCATGTCCAGATCTTTGGAGGATTATAATTTAACTTTAAATATCATCATCAATCACAAATGAAACGTGCCGGACAGGGCCCCAATGAATATGAAGCGAAATGGTACAGTTACCTGTGCACATTTGGCTTTTGAAGCGTAGCAGAGGTTATCTGCCTTTTATTGAGCACTACCGAGGACATGCATGAGCAACAATAGGAATTGTTCAGGTACAATACATTTGTGGATTCAGCTATTTTTTTTGCAATTGGGTCCAATTTGCAAAATATATATATGGAAGTAAGTGTGTCATTTAAAAGGAAATGACATTTTAAGAGAAGGAGATGAGGGGAAAATCCCTTTACCAGCAGACATGAACTTCATTTGGAGTTCATGTGCAGTTTTATATCATGTTTACTGTTCTTCTCATAGAGTTGCAGGATTATAGGGAAGGTTTTGTACAATGATCCTCCACCCAGCAGCAGATAAATTGCTCCAACTGGCAGTGATATATTTGTGTTATACTACTACTTCCTTACTTTTACACAAATCTTGTAGGAGAGTGGTTTACTCAACAATGCAAGGGCAAAACATGCCCCTAGTGGGCAGAGGAAGATAATACTAAAAGTAGCAGCAGTAGAAGCATGGATAGCCAGAGAGGGCTCTTGTATGTCCTGTGGGGCCTTGAAAATCTGACCTACGAACCTGCAATTTACACAAAATTGACGATTTTCAGAGATTATCTCACATTTGTAAACTTGCTTTCTTTTTTCACCTCTGTCTTAACCACCATTATACTTGTATGATACCTGCTGGAAGTACATCAAAGGCACACTGTGCTACTGTATCATATGTCTATTGTGCCTGAATTCACAACATTGTGGGCTTCACCATGGTAACAGAGATCATAAGGCAAAGGTCATGCAAAGCGTTGGTAGAGGTGTCGCTCTGCAAGGGCAGGGTGGGGGCGGAAAAACCTCCACAATGCGCCTTTTTCCATACACTGAGCACGCTCATCATCTCCTGTCCTCCAGCAGTTCCCTGCAAGGTTAGTGAGAGTCAATAAGCCTTCCGCAAAGGTTAAGGAGACCTATAAGAAAGATATTATGCAAACAGTGATCCAGCAGAACCACAAATAGAGTGGCATAACCGTCTTTGTTCGTTTCCCTTCTGAAAGTGAATCACAGAAAGGTGCTCTGTTTTCCTGCATGACTGGCTTATGAATTCAATATGAGCCATCTATACACTTCGACACAGAGTACTTTGTGAATACGGAAACTGACAGACAGCATATCAGATGGCATGAGCTGGCAGTCTCTTACAAAGAACAATCATTATTTGTTAATCCCCCTTCAAGGAAATTTAGATTTTTTTATTTTTATTTTAAAATGCAGGGAACTGATGGATTCCTTTATCATTAACCATATTGATTACTCTAGCTGCTACTGACAGAAACTCACTTTGAAGACTTTCATTTACTAAGCACGAGGATCCTAACTTCTCACCCTTAAAGACTCTCGTCTGTTGGGTTATTTGTACAAACAGATAGGAGGACAGTGTCCTCCATCTGAGATTTACTGTCCTGTAAAGTTCAGAGAATTAATTAACAATTTTTAAGACTGTAAGTTATAATCATTGGTGAAGAAGATGATGATCATGAACACTGCTCAGGGAAACCTCAAAACCAGCAGGAGTCATGCCAAACCCCAACTGGCAAAAACTCCATCAACCTTTCATCACCTGATCTCAAGTTCAGCTACAAAAGAGAATCAAAATCGATGTTCTCACTTAAAAACTCACTTAGCTTCAGGTCTGCTGCCCGGGAAGCGCAACTGATAAGCCAAAGTGGTTTAAATAAAGAAGGCAATAACATGGACAAGGTCTGAGCCAAAAGTCAACCTCAACATGAAGACATTATAGCATTTCGTTTGATATAACACATCTTTCTATATGCTGTGTTTCTGTCGGACTCCAGCTCTGACTGGCTTGCTTGCTCCTCTCATTTTTGGGAAATGGCTTACCTGTAATTATTTTCTCACCATTACAGGCTCCTGTTCCCTTAAAGAAGTGGTTTAAAGAAAGTGTCACATATTTGAATTCAAGTTCAGGGCGGTATTACAGAAACTTCCTATCCTAAGTATTAAGTTAAGATAGGAATAGTCTAAGATACAGTTTTTCCCAGTTTGGTATTACAGAAGCAAATCATAACTTACTTGAGGAATCCTATCTGATCTTACTTCATTCTATCTTATTCTGCTTCTTCACTCACTTGTAAATTGTCTTTAAAATTCTCAGATTTATTCTGTGATCCCTCGGGTGCTCCAACTTTCAGGATTGGAGCCATCATCCAGGAATGTACCATGTCCCTTTAAACCATGTAAAAAACAACATGTAAATTTGCTGAAAATAGCCAAATTATGCGTACAATTGGCTGTAAAGACTTAATGTCAGCTGTGCAGAGCATAGCTCAGTAATTCTATGAAATCTCCAACAACCACGAGGAATACAAAGATCTTTGAGTTTCTGCACAGATTACACATGTACTTCCGCTGCTGAGACACTGGAGGTAATCCAGGGAAACTTTGTGAGTGAAAAAGCTTTTTTGGTCTCCGTATCTCTGTGATGGAATTATGTGTACTGAAATTAGAGCGCAAATTTGAATCAAACCTCTAAGTGAGATCTGTGGGTTCTTGGCAGTGAAGGGGGAACACAACAGGATTCTCGCACATATGCCATGCACATCCGCGAGAAGCTCAGCAGGCTGCCAACACCAAAGTGTTCATCACTCTCCACCCACTCCTTTTCATAATACAGAACAGAAAATAAAATCCCCACAGCACCGAAGCAAGCCTGACCAATCAGTGTTGAGGATCAAAAAGCAGACATTCAAGGAGAATGAAATGCCCCCATTGATTGGCCGCGCGCTTTGGTCCCCCCTGCACAGTCCCCCAATCAATACCTGAGAGATAAGCAGCCGTCAGCCACTGATATTGGTGATATATAACCGCCGTGGCTGCACGGCGACTGATGACTTCTTGTCGTCTTGGTCAAGACTTACTAGAGCAACTCGGGCCAGCACGGGGCGAAGGGCAGAGTCGGATCAACCAACCAAAATCCTACTCATCAAAATGGCATCAGACCAGCAGCTGTTAAACCAAACTGCCCTTTATTCGTGTTAATTATGTCCTACTTAATATGACCCTCCTCTTTTGATTGGGTGACATCCAACCTGTGCACTGCCTAATCAGCTGGGGTTAAAGCTTTGCAAGGTGAGATTAAAGCGCAACCCAGCAACAAGGATAAATTACCTGAGAAGGAACCACTGTTATCGCTCTGTTTGTTTTTCAAAAGACAATGAAATAAATAAATGAAAAAAAAAGGTTCAGAGAAAATGAAATGATGGCGTGGCGGTGTTTTGTGAAATTGTGCTGTCAAACGTTTCTCCTTTCTAATTTCCTGGAGCGCAGATGATGGAGCATGTGCGCTGACAGCTGAATCTGATAAAAAAAAAAGGAGGGGGAAAAGACTTCTCCTCTTTTTCCACCTCACGAGCATTTTTAAGCGACATTTATAAATATAATAATAAAACAATTAGTCTTTGGCAAATGACAACTGACAGATACCATGTCCTTGTGTGCACTGTACATTTTTTACTGTGGTCATTTATTAAAGTGTTGCGGCTGACAGGCACACACATAAATACAAAACACTGTGATTGAGGCACAAGGGAAAGTAATGTCTAATGTTTATTTACCAGGACAATGTTATGTAGATGCTGCTTATTTCTACTGTTTGGAACCAGGTAGAAGCTTCTAAAGATATTCAAATTAAGCCGTAGCCCAGAAATCTATTAAATTTCTTAGAATGTATTGACTTTTCAATAACTGTGGAAGCTGCTATTCTGTTTAGAAACTCACAAAAGGTCTCAGAGCAAGCAATCCTCTGTGTGTGTCTGTGTGTATGTGTGTGTCTGTACGTTTGCTGGGACCGTCCCAGCACAACTGTCACTTCGCTCCCCTGTTACAGGTGCTCCACACAGGGGAGCTGGCAGCTCTGACGGACGCCTCCTCCTAGGGATTTATGGGAAATGACAGCTCCCGCTAAATAAAGCCGAAGTGGTCGGGGAAGGGAAGACAACGGAAGTTCCAAACCACAAGCGCACAGGGCTGACACTAGCTGAAATTTATTTCCTCCGCTCTGCCTGGCAATTTAGTTGGAAATGTGCTATTCATACTTTTGGGCCTGGAGAGTGAGAGAGAGACAGCGAGAAAGAAAGAGAGATAGACAGAGAGAGAGAGAGAGAAAGACCCGCCCTTAATCTACTTCCTCTGTTTGGGGTAATGGTCTACGAGCTTTTTCTGCCAGTGAAAATCACATTTCTTACATGGCTGACTCTTGATGAATTATTTCACATTTCACTTACTTACCTTTTTAAAAGTTAATCTACATCAATAACGTTAAAGGAAATTTTCACAGCTACAAATGAACAGTTCCCCTTATTCAAACTCGAAAGGTGTGGAGCGTTCGGCTGCTTAAAAAGTCCATTTCAAACTTCATCATTTAACCATTCGACAGCATATCTGAATGCACACGGGCTGGGCCGGCGTTCTGATTTTCTACGTATTTAAATATGGACCATCTTTAATTGAGCAGAAACTGCTGTGGAGAACAGTGCTGAACTAATACTGAGGCTGAAATATCATTACGCTGATGGAAGCCGGGCTCTCTGACTTTTATTGGCAGCTCCAGAGCTAAATGTGTGGTTCAATTCAGAGGCGGCCATAGCTGCAGAAGCAAAGTAATCGACTTTGGGACAAAATGGTGTGGAAAATGACGTGTAGGCCCTTGCCTAAAGCCAACCTGGTGCGGGCAGAAATCTATCAGTCAGGTGCACACCAACATTGGCATTTTCACAAATGTGATTTAGTCGACGATACTGGAGAGCTGATGTGCTGGACCAGTGCTTCTGGTGAAAGAAAACTACTATTTCAAGCCATGCAATCTGCTGCTCCTGCTGCTGAAAACGTCCGTGCATTTGCTTCAGTTTGAACTCTGTCATGTTCAGATAAAACAATGTTTTACATAAGAAACCCTGCAGCGTATCACAGCATATTTAGGTCAAAGTAACCTGAACCTTGTGAGCATTTGACTCTGAATTTTAAGTCTCTAACCTCATTCAAGACATTTCTTTCTCAGCCTGTAGAAAATCATTCCTTTGTTTGGAGATGAACACAAGATTCACTGCTGTTCCACACTACTGTGCAGAGTATTTTTGGCTCAGTGCTGCCAAAGTTTGGACACAGCCATTTATAATTCTCTCACAAGGAAAGCAGCTTGCTTCTTTTTCCAAACAGACTCCATGGGATACAGACTGGTCCATGCTGTCATGTGGTCTGTTCGCAGAATCACATTATTTTTAAGCAGCTCAAGCTTTAGCAAGCACCAAAGCCAAAAACGGCCTCGACCAGTAAACCAAACATTAATCATCACAATAAGACACAATTAAACAGCAATTATGTAAAAGACCTTTTTGCATTGGGAGTGTCTCAACTCTTACATCAGCTTCTGAACCTCACATTCAGAGTGTGCCTCTCCCAGCAGTGAGCCTGGAGGAGCGACAGTCACACCCACACACTTGTGCACACACATATACACACACACACACACACCTACCCACACACACACAAATACACTTGCAGAGCCACAGAGCAGATCAAGTGTGCCTGGAGAGCTCTATAGAGAGGCCAGTTTTCCTCATTAGACCGTGTGTGCACCACTCTCCAAAAAACCCCTCACTCTAATCACTGTCACCAGACCTCGGCTGAAAAACAGATAATTAATGTTGGGCCCTGCCTCAATCGGCTTCCATGCTAAACAGCGCTGTGTACATATGTGCGCGCACGTGTGTGGGTGTCTGCATGTTTTTCTATTTGGAGTCTGTCGATGTAGGAGGCCCCCCAGGGACCGCCGATGCTCAAGCCATCCACAACAACGATTTCTCTCAGGCTCGCATAAGCTCTCAGAAGAACAATTGCACACCAGCTAATGCACAAATTTACTGAAGAAATATCCCTCTGTAGCACAAAAGCTGTCTGCTGCTCCTACTTTGTGGCATCTCCGTCTCTAGTTGCTGGTTTTGTAACGTCTCCCCCCTTTTGCTCCGGGACTGCCCTTTTATTTCCCCTTCGCCCATTTGTTACATGGAATGGACCTCTTAATCGCGTGCTTTGCAGAGCAGATTTATTTATGTCCTTTTTTTCTTCCTAAAGGCAGTTATTAATATCATAAATATTTGATGATACTTTGCATGACCCTGCAGAGAATGACACAGAGAGGTAATGAAGGTTAACGCTGGAGGTACAGGCTGATTAAATAGCGACTGAGTGGCAAAAGCCCACCCAGGGCTGCCATAAACTTTCTAATAAAGTGGACTAAATAAACACCTTGTTCACAACACAATTTAGGTACAGGACAACTTTAACAAGGTAATTTACACAAACACATTTTTCTACTCCCCGCCCCCCACAGCGATATCTAACAATGTAAATAGTTTTGGTCCTGGTGCGTCCACCCTTAAGACCATGGAGGTGAATGGGACTTCATGTGTGGCGCATTGGAAAAGGACTCAACAGCAATGTGTCTTTCCAGAAAAAAAAAAGCTATGGTTAGTATGGATAATAAAATAAGACATTAGTCTTATTACATACAGCTGAATCGATTAATCAACTAGTTGAGTAGAAAATGAATCTGCAAATATTTTAATTAAACATAGCAAACATCCACTAGCTCCAGCTTGCATTTTTTCTGTTTTCATTGGTCTTCTATGACAGTACACTGAATATTTTTGGGTATTGGACTATAATACAATAAAATGATACATCATTTTATTGTAAACCTAATCAGAACATTCATTGATGATGAGGACCATTGTTTGCAACCCATCATAGCGACTATTGCTTCAGTAGAAGAAGTAACCAGATCATAATTATTAAAGACACATTGTTGAGTTCTTCAGTGTGATATTTCAACGTTTTCCATTTACCTCCATTGTATTGGGCTGGTGGCAGAAATCTTAGAGACATGATATATCCAAACAAACAAAACAAAAACTCTCTACATGGATGGATAGCACAACAGGTATAAATGAGAAAATGTGTCGTGAACTGACCCTTAAAACATATCACAAGTGTAGAAGCTACTTTGTGAGATAAAACTAGTGTTTTTGTTGATATGTATATCTTTCAAAACCTTGCAATTGGAGTCATATGGTAATCCTCCTGTATTTTGTCAGCAGCACTTTGCCCTGCAATTACCATCTTTCTCACAAAGGTTTTTGAGGAGAGTCTATCCTTCCCAGGCTCACTCAACAAATCAATTCTGCTTTTTGGCTTTCCACCAACAGAAAAAAAAAATTACCTTCAATATTTGCTACACATGTCTTTCATCATTGAATTGTGGTATTCATGGGTTGTTGAATAGGCTGTGTATGCTATTGTCTAGGAACAACCAGCAAGAGCAAACAGCCCCACAAAGCACCAATTACAGTATCAACTTTTCTACTCTGCAACACCAGTAGCACTGCATTTGCGTCAAGACTGGAAACCGTGTGATGGGTTTGCAATTGTAATCAACATCGTTTTAAAGGGTAACTAGTTGGCAAATTAGTAAATTCCGTCACTCATTTATTCAAGATGTGCAATTACTGGCATCCAATACCCCAAAGTCAGGTGGAGAAAATAAATGAAAACAGCCAGGAGGAGCTCAAACCATTGCTTCCAGTAGACATAATTTAATCAGCAAAGTACCTGAATATTTAAAGAGCTCTGGCGTACAACATTTATTGACTCTCCGAATGTGTCTTTCTTTATACATTCAGATGTGGCCAAATAACTCTACAAAATGATTTGAAGCCGACGTGTATAATTTGACCTTGTCAGAAGCTCAACTCCTTCCCCCCACATTTCCTAGTGCATGCAGTGTAATTGAGCCTTCAGGGAGAGTGGAAAGACTATCTGGCCCTCGCCTTGTAAGGATCTCTATTGATGATCAGGACTGGTTACCAACCATCTAATCAATAAGTGCAGATACACGAGCAGATAGTAATAAATATGGGATGACAGTAACTTATCTTGCCTGCACAAGCGGTTTAATAACTGCAAAGATCACAGACTTACATTAACAGCACCTCTGGGGTAAACGCTTTGCAGTGAAAGATATATGTAATTAAATATGTTTCCTAGCATAAAAGGCTATTAACTTGCCTTGAATATATGTCTCAACAATGAAACGTGCAGCGAGGAGAAGATAAATTTAAACTGACGGTCGGTGACCGAGTCAGACGCAGACAGGCTTTCCGTATTTAAATTACAGGAATTTTCTATGAAAGCCACAGGCAAGTCCGAAATGAAAGTTGCATTAATCGGGAGAGTTTAAATTACTTTTTGTGATGTAGCTTTTGTAATTTTCCTGCGCCACGAATATCACAGCTTTGATGGTGGTTATAGGCGATGCGGCATGGTCACTGGAGATGCACACTAAATCAGTTTGCCTTTTAACTCTAACTAATCAGTCTTTTCCAATAATCCCTGCATAGGAGAAAAGGGGGCAACTACAGAAGAGGGAAGGATAGATAATTGTCTTGTTTACCTCGATTTAACATTGTGTGTGTGTGTGTGT
>NW_023339696.1:20889166-20939910 GCF_004916995.1 Morone saxatilis | reverse complement strand
GGTGTGGTGTGTGGTGTGTGTGTGTGTGTGTGTGTGAGAGAGAGAGAGAGAGAAGAGAGAGAGAAGAGAGAGAGAGAGAGAGTTAAACCACAGGGTTCAGTAAATTGCAAGCCAGACAGAGGAGGAAGTGAGTCCAGGTTCATCATTGCTGACACATCGGCAACGGGAGCTTTGGCTCGAGAGCCATTGATGTTCACTCACATTTCTAAAGTCCAAAATCAATCCCATTTAGATCAGCAATGTGGAAAACATAACAAAATGGCACATATGCACCTAAACTGCAGAAAATCTATTAGAATTGAAATAACAGCAATAAATTAAAAAATGAAAAGACATGAAACCGACTGCGACTACTAAAACGAGAGAATATAATTGAGTTTAAAAGCAAAAATGTGCTGCGGTGCATGTGATCAGTGTAAACCTCATCAAAAAATGAAATCTCTTTCTCACTCCAGGATTTACAGTCCAGCAACAAATCTAATATACTGTGGAGTTATATATTCTCATCCACATTTGCTCATCAGATTTCAGAGCAAATGAGGAGCTACACAATACCTGGCTTCACAAATGCAATATAACCTGAATGTGAATGCCGGTGTATGCATCTGTGCATTGGGGCCATGAGCTTTTAAATAGAGATGGCGGTAAACACCACGTCACTGCTGGCATACCAGCGGCGATGACAAGTGCCGAGCAGCCCTCTATGCCTTTAATAAGCGAGAGCATTCACCAGGGGAAATCAATCTGTGTCTCTGCCCAGATCCACTTCTGCACTTCCGCATGTGACCGCATCATATATACTCCCCGCCTCGAAATGGGAGAAGGAAATAGAAATCGCCTCGGACAGAGATGAACAGAACATACAAAAAATATGCGTAGCCGGCATGCAGAGCTCCCCTGCTGAGCGCTAAACAATAAACAGTGGGATTGCGGATTCTGTGCCATTGAGAAGAAAGTCCCCCCGCAGCACTATGGCTTATAGCAGCTTATACGTTTAAGTGGGATAAGACAGGACGCTTGTTCTATGTGAGATCCGCTGCCTAATTGCAATAAAACTGCACAGACAAAGAAGTCCCAACATGAGGCGCAGTGTGTGAAACATTATTCATGGAGAGAGAGAGAGAGAGAGAGAGATAGATTGAGGAAGGAGGAGGGAGGGATGATAGAGTGAGGCAGACAGATTCAGAGGGCCGATGACAGCTTCAAGCTGAAGCTTCTCCTTGGCTCCTCATCAATGACAGGTACTGAGGAACAAGAGACAGAGGGGCCCCCCCTCCCATTCACATGCCTCTACACACACACACACATTCATGTACACACACAAATCACTGCTCCACATCCTACCACCGAGCCCCCCCCCACACTCCTCTCCTCCCTCCCCATCTCAATTACCATGGCCAGGCAGATGTATTGGGCTTGTCAGCTCTCAAGCAAGGCTGTGGAGGAGATGTGGGCTAACTTATCTCATCTAATTTAACCAAGCTATAATCAGACAACACTGTGGAGCTCATTTATGGCCGGACTGGACGCTGGGTTTGGGGAACAGGAGGTTGTGAGGGTGAGGATTTGGGGGGGGGGGTGCAGACAAACTGCAATTAGCTTTTGCCATGTCAGAGAGCTCTGATTAAAGCCACCAGACAATACACAGAAAAGAAAACTGAAAATAAAAGAACATTTGGTGTGCAACCCGGTTACAGTGATATAACTGTGATGCATAATGCTGGCAACAACTTGACTAATTTCAGTGAGCCAACACCCTGAACGTTTCAACAATGAGATTCAGTCTGAGCAAGAAGCGCCCTCAAGTATATTAGGCCTGACGTTTCTGCAGTCAACGCCCAGTTTGCAGCCGAATGTCAAGCTCCGGTATTTTTTCCCTCATTAACCGTCGTGTCCGGTCAACAGAGGACCAACTCCAATCGGCTCCACACAAAGTCCCATGAATCCTATCTCTGCCTCTTCACTCCACCAAATTCAATTAAAAAGAGAAATTGGCAATTAGATCACTGTTATGATCCTGTAACAATGATCTAATCTGTAATTCATTGGCTGGTGTTCCCCTGGGGTGGGGGTGGGGGTGGGGGGCTTGCTTGATGGAGTGGCTCGGAAACTCCTTGGCATTCACCTCGGCTCTGGCAGGGGACAAGGCCGCGGGCGCGGGCGGAGCCGAGGGGCCCAGGTGCTACCGGAGGCCTCTGTAGTGCCACCAGTGGGGCCTCTGTTGGCCAGCGGCAAGAACACAACCTGTGACACACACTCGTTTGTTTTGTTTTCATATGCATGAGAGCTCATTTCGCGGGTTGTGCGTGTAATATATGTGCGAGCATGTACAGGGACACACACACAGTCGCAGCTGATGTATAAAAGGCAGGATTGTACACAAACACTGGCTCCTCTTGTGGGAGGGACATTTTTACTCCATAATTGAATTAAGTCAATTCCATTTGGTTAATGAAGGGGAGGGGGGCAGTTTGCCCTTTCAGGGGCATCAGGTTAACAATCAGATTGAGACATGGGGGGTGGGGAGAGTTTAGAGGAGGGTGGGGTCACAATCTCTAGACTGGAACCAGTGTCTTGTCACCACCTTTGTGACTGGAGTCATGCAGCGCTACAGCTCCACCGCATGTGGACTGTCGGCAGCACTTATCATCAGCACACGGAGCCAATGCGGCAGCCATGTTTGTGTATTTGTTATTTAAAACGCTTGTTACCTGGCAACATTTAATACATTAAAGGGTTTTTTTATCTTATCATCCATCTTGTGGTGCTTATATTTAGTCTGGGGATAAATGCAGTGTCCTTTATAGCAGACACGCACACCTACACAGACACGGAGCCAGTGGCAACAGGAAAGCAAACTGACTATCATATATAGGTGTGTGTGGGCTTGCGGCACACACGCACACACAGACGCATACGCACACAGGAACAGTGTGATTGCTCTGCTTCGCTCGTTTAGCACTTCTAAGGCAGAGATCCCCAGAGGCCACCCATCACATCCAGTTACTGTGGCACACAGACACGACCGGGCCCCACCTGGCTGCTCTCACCTCAATCTGTAGGAGGCAGGAGGCACTAGCACCATGTCGCTCTCTTTCTCACTCACTCACTCACACACACATCACTCACCAAAGATCAAAGATGTGGTCACACACACAAACTGATATCTCTTATCAAAGATCACAAGGACTTTCCGCTGTACAGGCTTTTACAAACTTGCTGTCACGCACATAAACTTGTTGCGAATCGCCCCCTCATCTTAAATCACAAAAGTACATTCCTATAAAGTGCCTGGTAACTGACTACATCGTAGTCACACTCAGACTTTTCAAGGGAGGTGTGAAGAAGTTCATGAGTCCCCAGCCAGCAGTCCTGTAAGAGTAGACAGACTATTATCATTTCCATCCCGGCATCCATTTTAACTAATTTTATGTAATTAACATAAAATGAGTAAATGTGTCAGCTGGAGACTGCCAGTGACAATAACAGATGGAATAAGTGGAAAATGGCTACATTAACAGATACTTTTAAAGAAGAGGAATAATGAGACAGAACTGCTTTGACTGTTGAGTCATGCCGATGGCATCAGGTGCTGAGATAAAGATATAATGGCTTGCTCAGGGTGCTACCCCTACAGATGCAAAAACAAATATGGCAGGCAGATAGCTGGAGCGGGAGTGTGTTGAGAGGGGCTCAAAGTGGGCATAGGTGGGTAACGAGAGGGTAAAGGAGGTGGAGGTCGTCTGGCCGGTGATTAGTGAGCTCCCATGCTGGTTGAGCCTGACTTGTCACAGGTTGACATGGGATGCAATTATAGAGGGGAAGTTTCCCAGCCCCTCAGGCATGTGCCAGCCATGCTGTCAACACCGGCTGATGTGTGGGCTCTTGGCACTGCCAAAGGTGTCGCAGGCGCTTATGTGTGCTCAAAACTGCTATGTTCCCATGAAAATTGGCCGTAGCTTTCCCAGATGCTGGCTGATGACTGTGCCTGTGCACACATGCTCAGTTACCTTTGTTTGAGTATTAGTTAAACCCTACTCCACTCCCAGCCTTCTCTCCGTCTCACTCTTTCTTATTTCCTCTGAAGCTACAAGGCAAAGCCACAACACTTGTGATTCTGCTGGCTTCTCATGCTGTTCCCACATCTTCTCCTTTTCCCGTATCAGCCTGCATATGACTCTGCCAGCAGTGCGAGTAAGCTCTATAAGACCCAAGGCAAATTACCTCAGCGGGACGCTACACTTCTGTTCCCCATGCTTCTTCTTCCTCTTCCTCATCGTCTTCTCTTTTCCCCCTTCTCTGCATGTCACAAATCAAAGTGTGTACCTCAGCACTGGCTGCACGTCGCGGGAGTGTAGCTTGAAACAAATTCAATATCCTCCACTAGCAGATTCATGTCTATCCTACCGTGTGAGAAAAAAACTGCTCCACTAGTCCATCTCTTAACTGTGTGGGAAAAAACGAGAACACAGTCTTTTACCAAAGGACACTGATGGTCATCTGGACATTTGTTCGACCTTTCTTTTTTTATCATAACCCCTTTTTTCGAAAGTGATTCATACAAAGACTTCCATACTACCAACTAGTGGCTTGAAAGCCATGCTAGTGGGCCATCAGGTGTGATTTTCCACTTCAGACAATTTTTTTAGGGGGGGAAATGGCCTGAAATTGGATCCTCTGGCAGCTTCCAGTACCTCTAAACTAGCCTTGGGCAACACAATACTTAAATGCATCCCTACTTCTCTGCTATCATTTCCAGAAAGATCCAAGTTCTAAAGATGCTGCCACTAATCCTAAGAAAGAGGGTGCAGGGATGGGTCTGGGTCTGATGTTAGTAACATCCTCACTAACACACAACTGTGCACAATCTCATACGAGGATAATTGTATAACATGTTCAGAGGAGCGTAATTAGAAGGCTAACTCTTGGTAAGTGAAGCCATTAAAGGTGTTAGACGGCAACCTGTTAGCAGGCCTATAGGAGTCACCGAGGTCTGCTGCTGTGCCCTGTTAGTGTTGTTAGCAATAACTGTAGTCAGCCGGCAGGACGTGTCCCTGTGTCCTCTACCTGAGGCCCCGCTGTGATCACACAGCAGGCAAGCATATGATGCTTCTTCGCCCCTCACAGTTCATAGCCCAACATCCCAACCAAGACGGCCTGATTAAATCGGCGGAACAAGGGCTAATTAAATAGGGTCTGATCAGGGAGGAGTAAATTATTTAACACTGCCCACACATACTGATGTCTCTTCTTCAGATCCTGAACCAGAGACGCTTTTGTCTCTTCCGTTTCATTCTCTCTCTTTGTCCGCCTTGTCTTTTCTCCTGTTTTTTTACGACATCTGCACCACTGCTCTTTCATCTCTTAAATGGCGCCATTCAGTAGCCACGGCACATTCTTGAAACAGTCACAGAAACAAATGCAAGGCCAGGGCTGCTGGAAGATAACATTGTGTGCTGATTGAAGACGAGGAGGGAGACACCTACAACATCCTTTCGAATCAACACAGAAGAAGGTGACAGAAATATCCCCCTGTGGACAAATATAACAATGGGACAAGTGAAGATGTTAACTGTTGCCTCCTTCTGCTTTCACACTGACATTTTTTATGAGAGGAATCCCCCCCTCCTGCTCCTCCCTCACCCTAACCTATGCATTTTAAAATAAATAACCCTTCCTGTTTTATTATACCCTTTAGAAACCTGTAGACTGTTAAGAGTGCTTTTTGCTGATGCTGTGATCCAAGCAGTGCGACCAAAAGTTCACAGAGAAACTCACGTATTCATTCACTCAGTAGGTGATGGCATTTTCCATTTCTTTTCTTCAATGTTGTGGTCTTTTTTTCTGACAGCGGTGCTCTCTCTGGGCCAATTTCAGACTTTCTGATCACCCACTGCACCATGCACATTTTTCAACTGCTACAGTGGTGCTAACTATAAAACCTAAAGCCCACAGAAAATCACTGACCCATGACAGTGTGAACTGGAGAAAAAAAAAAGTGGTCTATTGCCTTGTAAACATTGCATTTTGCATATACAACCTGTTCTCGTGAAACAATTAACCTTGAGAAAAGCTGAAATCTACCACAGCAAGGGATCATTCAAATGCAGCACTCCATATCATTGAGGTTGGTATCCTAGTTCGGTTGGACACACTGTTTTCGTTTTGTTTCAGCTTAAAATTATCCCAAAGTTTTCAAACTTTGCAGTCTTCTCTTCACACAGTTTGCTACATGGCAGTATACAGTTATATTACTTAAATGACGTAAGGATCCAAAGAATTTACATCAATGATTGTTTAGCAATCGAGTTACTCGACTTTCTTGTCGGGTTGGTTCAGCCCTAACAGCATCACACTGATTTATCTACCACTGTCGCTGTCGAGTTTTTTTTTTTCTAAGTCACTATTCCTGCAGCATCATCTTCAACACAATAAAACCACAGGAAGATGCAGGATTTCCTGTGTCACGTGATAATTCTCTCTGACGAATCAGTGGTCTATACCTTTTAGTATTGTATTGAAAAAAGTCCCAGGTACTATCCACAACTTTAAGCAAGCCAATTCATACCATACAGTGGAAAATAAGGCTTTACTCTGTTTACCTTTACTCTCTGTAGTATCTTGCTCAGAAAATTATTGAAGGACTAGATGTCAACGTTTTTTTAGATGGCTTTGTAGGCAAGCTGGTGGGGAAAGGAGGAGTGTTCAGCATCAGTTACTCCAGACACTAGGTAATTATTTAAGTTGTACTGCTTCTATTTGGTTGTGGCCAAGTGGGGTTTCTCTGGCACAAGTAAAATGTTTGATGTTCTACAGAAATGGGTGTTTCTGTGGTTTTAAAAAATTCACAAACAAAGAGAGTGAAAACACAGGAAGGCTCAATGCCTTTGACTGCCATCCCCATTGCCTGAATGCCACTGGGACTTGGGGCCCTGCCTAGTTTGCTTGTTTTCAGTTGACAGCATACATCCTCCTGCATACAGGGTGCAGAGCTCCATGGTCCGAGCAGTTCTTCATACTTGTCTGAACAGTTGAGGGTGCTTACACAAGCATATAAAGTTTTTAGGTCTTGTTTTGGGTCAACGATGTTTTAAAATAATACTGTATTTGTAGGGCTGTTTTTAGGAATTCAAAATGGAACAACAATCATGAGATAATCCCAGAAGAGCTCTGGTCTTTGTCTGGGTTTGAGGCTCAACATTATACATTGGCCTAAAGTAGTACAGAAAATGATAGGGATGAGTGAAAACGCAGTAATACTGGTATTTTCTTTTAATTATCTCGATGTTCATGATAAAAATAATCAAATAAATATCACCAAGGAAAAAGAGGCCCTGGTACATGAAAAGCATCTTTAAAACAACCTCTGCAACTCAGCATTACTTTGATTATTAATTGGTATTATGGCAGCCAAAGGAATAACACAGTTTGCTGTAAAATATCATGACACAAAACTACTAAAAGGGACCAACTTTAAAGGTTCTGTTAACAAAGGTATGCAATTGCTTTATAATGTGCTTTTGCTCTCTGTGTTTTAAGGCACTGAGACTGTATATGCTATGTTGTGTCTGTGCATAATCTAGGGCATATTCATTATGAAAACAACACTTTACTCCAGTGGCAAAATGATGTTGACCTTTGCGAAATCGAATACTACCAAACCGTGTCTCATTGTTCAAAGATAATAGCTGGGCAACATTCCTTGTAAGGCAGATGATGTTGCTGGCATGCTGAGTGCCAGCCTCACTACTGGGTGGGTGTCGGACTGGTGATGACTCATTCTTCATCTGCTTTAGAGAGACCTGGGTGACAGGTTTCTGTTTTAGCTGCTGTAACAAAGTGTTTCCTGTCGTCGGTGCATTTTACCTCACTTAAATAAGTGATTGAGCAAAATCTTCTTTTGTCGTTGCGACACCTTACCTGAGGTTTACTCAGCATGGCATGTAAAAGAGGACGAGGAAGCAAGAGACAGGAGGGGAATAGGTAAGAGAGTAAAAAAGAGGGGGAGACAGTGGGCCAGCCACCCTAAAGAAGCCTTGTTCATTCCCCAGGGAAATTGCATCACATATTGATCCATGTTCCCTGCATCTAATGGACACAGAGGGTGGAATTGCTGGTGGCAATTGGGAAATAGCTATGAGAGTAACAAGGAGTCATTAAGGCATAAAAGCCAGGTTAGTCACCTGAGGACCTCTCACCTGCCTTCACACAGTCCTCTCAGTGCAGGCTGCCTCAACAGCTACATATACCGAGGAGCTAGATTGCCAAAGCAGCAGGTTCACAGGCTCAGACGAGCATTTGTCTCCATTACAGCCCTTACACTGGCAAATAAACAGGGGAGACAGACAATCATTCTACATTACATCCATGACTATAGCACTTTACATTTTCTATCAGCGTAACAGACTCCCTGGGCCATCTCACAATCCTCACATTCATTTTTTACTGCCTCGTGCACATTCTGCTATTCGTGTGCACAGATGGAGCTCTAACCAGGGAGGGATTTCCACCACCGCTATAACATTTATGGCCCTTTCTCCGAGGCAAAAACTGCAAGATTCAAAACAAGGTCTGGATCCTAACCCAAATCTGTCATGCCATCAGTGTTGTCGTGCTACTTCAAAACAAAAGACTGAGTGCAAAACATTGCCTTTAGTACCAATCTGCACCTACGTTATCCTTTCTCCTCCAAGCTCAATGTCCAACCCGTCCACAGAAAGGGCAGAAAGCAGATACATTTCAACCCACCGTGGCTTAGATTCCCTCAACAACAAAAGTATTCATAAGGGTTTTTCAACACCGTGATAAGCAGCAAAAGCAAAATTGAAGGCTAAAGCAAGAAAAAAGCAAGACCCCAGCAGCCTGTAGAGAGGGAATCTGTGATTATCATTGAAGTAGAAGGAAGTGGGAGGAACAGCTTCACAGTGATTTTAGTTTGTGGGTCTCACAGTCTGATGTAATGCAGAACCTTCGGGCTGCACAAAAAGAAAAAGGGTTTTTTTTTTGTCTAGTATTCTCTGGCTTTTTTCACACCTAAACAGGCAAAACTAAATATCCTAACAATATATTTTCTAAACTTAATTATGTTCCTTTTAGCCACAAATGCACAACAAAAGGACTGCCCTGTACAATTTCAATTAGATTTTTAATCAATTTTTATTGCTCTTTCCAGGTAATAACAACTCTAACCATCTGTATTGCAATTCAAATACTTCTCCATTATTCCTACAGACGCGTGGACAATTTCACAGATATAAGGCACTTACCTGCATGTAAATTATTGATCACCTTTCAACCACTAAAAAAATAAACTGACTCTGTGCATGTAAATAAGGTGCTGCACTTAGCCAAGGTGTTATACCCCGGTGTCAGACTGGCGGTGATTTTGATTTGGTGCCATTTGGATATTAAGTGCAGTGGATATTGAGTGCTATTACAGCCAGGGACAAGCAGCACATCAATCTCTGTCAAAGAAGTGGAAATCCATCTCCAGACAGCAGCAGCCAGGAAGGAGCTACAGTAGCTAACGCCAGCTGCATAAAAACTGGAATCCCAGGAGTGATGGGATACCAGTTCAGCATAATGAACTGCATACAAGCTTAGATATAGCATCTCATCTTGGCCTTGGACAATGAACTGTATACAAGCTAAGCTACAGTATATCATCATAGCCCTTGGGCACTAACAAATTGTCAGTTAAGATTGCAGGTTGAATACAAACTTGGCTCATTTGAACATACCAAGCATCATGTTAAGATATCTCTATAGGTGTCACATACACATATCTCAACATCATCTTTCCAAGTTTGCAGGCTTGTTGCCACTGTTGGTCACAGCTACAGCACGTGTGCTGAATGCTGTTTTGTGCATATTTGCTGAAGATCTACAGTGCTCTGGCTCTCTTCTTGCAGTGCTACTTTTGGCTTCGAGCTGCCTCTCACGGGATCCCCCCCTAAAAAGTTACCTGATGAGCCACCGTCCTCACAGGAAACAGGAGGGGGGGGGGGTAGAAACAGAGACAGAGAGAAAGAGAAAGCTCTCATTATTTCTCCCTAATTGCCCACGAGTGACCCTCCTGATTCCCCCCTCTGCAACCAGGTACGGTGCCTCATTACAGGCAGCCTCCTCAGTTCTCCCAGGAGAAACCCATGAAAAGGCCATGAAAGGCCTCGTCTGACAGGGGCCAGCCAGACTGGACCAATTAACAGGGTTTTTCTGTGCTCTGACTCGCCACACTGCAGTTTGCAACTCATCTATGGTGTGAGACTTGCAGACGTCCTAGGTCAGGTTGGGATGGTTTGTTCAGAAGGTAGAAGGGATAAGGGCAGTGCCATCTAGCCAGTGCTTCTGTGCCATTACGCATGTTTCTCACGCCTCCTTTCACATTTTTTATTACCTTTATTGGAGACATTGCTGACTGTATTAGCTTTGAAAAGGAAAATTAACTGAAAATTAATTAAAATTGAGGGCAGAGCTGTTTTTAATTTTCTATGCAGGGAAAAAAAAGTTGTTTATTAATTTTTGATTGCTACTCTAACTGCGGCAGGTCATTGAAAGTTTAAAATATAGATGTTTTCTGGTGCCCTGGCATCATTGCTCCATGAAGGCTAAATGCAATTGTCTCCCAGCCTCACAGTGCCAGGTGACTTAGTGTGTGTCTGAATAAATGACCCAGTCAAGGTGAGTCCCTGTGTCAAGCCAGGAGCATCAAAGACAAACCATGCAACCTTGCCAGAGGGCCTGTTTTCCTTTCACCTGGAGAACTCCATTTTCACTCTCCAAGGCTTGACGCATTCAAGCCCGTCCTGATCTTTGTAACGTGTGGTCAAAAAAATAAAAGAGTAATTCAGACAGCCTCCTGTCTATTAGTGACATGAAAGACAAGACTTTCAAAGAGCGTTCTCCTTCCTCTTCAGGTTTTAAAAGGCACAGACATTCTCTTCAAGGTCACATCAGTTTCCAGTGGAGTGATTCAAAGCAAAAATCACCTGAACGTAAACAGCGCTGACTGATAGAGTGGAGGACAATGATGGGGCCAGAGACAACGATACCACTCAGAGAGAGAGTCTATGACAGTTGCAGCGACAGTTTATTTGGGAAGAGGAAAAAGGGAATGAGGCAAAGAGGAAGGGTTGCGAAGGGTGGAGCTGGATGGAAGAGGGGTACAGATTGGCTTGCTGTCTCATGGGGTGCGTGTTTGCCTGCAGGGAAAGGTCACGGGAGGGAACAGGAGTAACGAGGTGTGAAGGGAAGGCTCTGTCCTCGGCTCCTGGGCCCTAGGAGACATCCCCGGCAAGGTGTTAATGCAGATGCTGCAGTCTCCCAGGTTCTGTTTATTACACCTTTCGAGGGAAGCCAGCCTGGAGTTTCACCATCAGTCAGTACAGCTGAAAACATGCTAATCAGAATCACAAACTGGCAGCAAATCTGACTCGTACGCCCACAAATGCATAAACACCATATGCAGAAAAGCTTGGTGTGTATTGTGTTTTTTTAGTTTAGTATGTAGCCAGTACTTCATACTGTGAAGAACATCTCTAACTCGGAAACTGCTTAAAAGGATGCCAGCCTCATGTGTTACTGATGTGTTACTTTTGTTGTTTCTCTGTAATTTCAATTTCCATTTCACAAATCCAGTTCACTTCTCTCTGATGCGGTCCACTCTTCTGTCAGGGTCTACCCTTCAACCCCATACCACAAGCTGTGAATGACTGCATAGCTCTTGTCCTTATACAGATGTTTCATGTAACATTTTTAAACATCTGCATTATTATTGTTAAATTCAATGTGACACATTGGTTTATTTATTGAAAAACAAGTAGACTCAATTGGTTGGCTTTTATCTCCCACTAGTGGTGTGGTTAAGGCTTGTGTTTCTCAGAATCAGGACTACATCTCCCATGAAACATAATTCCTGTTATATAGAGTATGTTGCCTAGCAGTGGTCTGTATATGTTTGCTTTTTTGGTATTTTGTCTCAGTGTTTTCCTCTACAGTTCAGAGGACAAAAAGGGATTCTTGAGCTGAATTGCAAGGAAATCTGAAAGCTCCTGCAGTGAAAGAACGGCAACCTTTCAAGTAGGTTTCAGAAAAAGAAGAAGAAAAAGATCTTCTGTATGTCAAAATGATTGGACAAGAGCAGGATATCAATGTGTAGTTTCAAATTGTATAAGGTTTCACAATTATTTTACAGATTATGTGACATTCAGAGCACCAAGGTTTGTGTTTAAGAATTAATTTGATGAAGGATGAAGTGGATGATGTGTGCAAGTATTAGAAATATTACTTAGAGTTTTTAACTGGTCATGAAACAGTCTCAATTTAAAACTTTAAATGACCTACATAAATAAACAAGATCATTACTAAAATGATCGGGTCAGATTTGGTTGAATTGAAAGAATTAAAGTTCCGCGTAGGGCCTTTAAGCTAACTGACATATGGATGTTATATGAAAATTAAAACTTTTTCATTATAGTTGTGGTAATGGTGTTATATTTGTCGCCTTGTTCTATTTGCAACGCAAACGTGTGTCTGCTTTTGTGTTTAGTGATTAAGATTAATTTGAACTTTGCTAATTCCAGTCCAATAACCTGCACGTGGCAAGTACTGTTAAAACATGTTACATGTTAACAAGTTGACAAATTAATAATTGTTCATATATGGAGTTAATATGAAGATTAACTCTCATATAACAAGTTGATGCATTGAACCAATGAATATTAGAGGCTCATGTCAATGAGAATGTGTGTTTCAAACAGACAAAGTCATAACAAAATGACCTTAACACAACTTGACACAACCCTTGTTTTGTTTCCAGAATGGTCCCTGCAGCCACAGCAAAACTGCTGTCTCTCCATGAACTCAACCTGAGAGGGGACCACATGGGACACCGACCCTCATTATGTATAAAATAGCATTAATTAACTTTATTGAATGAGTCACAGTATGGTTTCCACCACATGGTTCCCTCAGGGTCCCTTGCCCAAGACCCCACCTTGCCCTGTTCAGAGCCAGTGAGCCAGCATCCTTCACATCAGCCCGTTCTCTTAGCCGGGGCTGCTTCTAGGTGACTTTCTCCCCTCTTGTCATTGCTTAGAAAGCTGCCAGTAATTTATAATGTTGTGACAGTCAAATAAACAGGGCTGCTGCTTGCTGGAGTGAAAAGTCCTGTATTAAAGGGAATCAAAACAGTTCCAAATGGTGCCTTGAATGGAAATAATCTTGGTGTAAGATCTGTTCTGGGCTGGCTAATTTAAATTTGTTCAGGGTGACAGCTTACTGGAAGAGGGACATAATGAAGTCCATTATCATCAGTGGTGCAAATTCTAAAGAACGAGAACTCTCATTATCAGCGCTTTCCTGTATACGAAGGAAATATGTTCATCCATTATGAAATGTGCTGAGAATGACAACATGGAGCAAACATAAGACAATGTAAGCTGTGACTCGCCTCTGGAAAAAAAAACGGAATGGAGCTCGCTGGAGACCGGACAAGTCTCTCTTTTTTCTGTACAATGCCTTCACTTGCATTATTTATGGATGAGGTGATGGTGATTTCCACTGCACACAAGAAGGCCATGTATTGGATTTTAACACAGTCAAGACTGTAATAGGCTGATCATTTTGATATCTCACAGTGTTGTACACAGTGCTATGCAACAGCAAGACAGTCTCTGCTTTTATTTACTGTGCCTTTTCTTGTGGTAATCTGACATCTGGTAGACCATGCCAGACCTTGAACAGTGTCTTCCCAGGCATTATCTCATAAAAACAGAGCCTTGATAATGCTGTTCCATTAGACAAGTAGCGGAAATAACAATAAGTCATTTTGGCCAGAATTAACTGATAAACAGGGAAATGAAGGAAGCCTCTAGATCTGTAACCCACGATAATACACAGCTTCACTAAACTTAGGGAGCAAGGACTTCAAGCTGTTTCTAAAATATATTCACTTCAAAGAGTATAAAAATATGTTTGGTGCCAAAATAATCATCAAAAGTACATTCAGTGCCAGCAAAACGTGTTGCTGAATGAACTGGAGTGTAGGAAATGGGAAAGCCAGGTGTTGGGGGGAGTCACACACACATACTAATGTGCCATTAAAAGTCAAGTGCACACATTCAGGGACAAGAGACTGACTCAAACACAAAGCAATGCACTGATAATTAAGAAACACTGATTTAAAAATCTGTGTTTATATTATTATTTTGTTCAGCCTAAAATAATGAACATGTTTATTGACGAATGGTTCAGTGCCACTGCAGTCTAGACACCATGCAACCATGTAGAACAACTGCAGCCTGAGACATCCAAAACGCTCATGACTAAAACAATAACTTTAATCCAGCAGGTTTAATGTTCATCCTCAACCAAACAAACACACATCTTTTGGTAAATAAATCATTAAGAGAAACTCTGTAACGTTTCAAACCTCTGATTGTCTGCAGTATCCAAAGAGCATCCCACATTATTTTCAGCAGAAATTCATCATATGATAAAAAGTTCTAATGTTAAACAATAGTAGATGTTTAGAAATTGCACTCACTGGATAAACTGAGTATTTGACACAGCTATGTGATAATACCAAATAATGACATTCAGGCATGGTTTGTGATGAATGTACGTCTGGAATAGTAAATACTAGATCCTTCATTATTACTATTCTGATCGTCTCAGATTGCTAGATACTTTTCATTAAAGCAGTAATTTGACATTTTGTGAAATAGGCTTATTCGCTTTCTGGGGAAGAATTAGGTGAGAAGATCAATACCACCCTTAAATCTGTCCATTAAATATAAGGCCACCACCGGCAGCTGATTAGCTTAGCGTAACATAAGGCTTAGAAAAAATCTGTAATCTGTACAAAAAGGTGGATAAAGTGACAAATTAGGTGTTTTTTATAAGGGCACTTTTGGCTTTCAGCCAAGAAATAGTCCAGCAAATACACTCATCATTAGAACTTGATACCAGACTCAAATATGCCACCCACTTATTTTAATGAAAATTGCTTGCCAAAAGTAAAAACAAAAATCAATTAAACAATGAATTGTCCTTTTATTCATTTAAGTTTCTGTAGCCATGCATTCTAATCTAATCTAACATATGTTAGTTAAATAGTTAAAGAGCGGCATCTATCATGGTCTAACTCTCTGTCAGAAAGCAAATAAACTTAGTACCAAAAGAAGTCCAGAAGTTTTTCACTTGTTGAAGGTTGTGTAATCCATCACAGTAAATTGGGTCTGCATTATGTTTTTTTTTTTTTTTTTCATTATTGTTATGACATTACTATGTAATAATATTGAAACTTTGAGACAAAAAAAAACTCTGCAGGCTGATTCAACATTCTCTGTGATGGATTACAGTTTAGAGAAATTTCATCGATTTTCATACCATACCAAAATGAATAGAAATCAACGGGTGCAAGGAAGAAAGAAAAACGATATTACAAAATGTGAAACACTTCAATATGGTTTTCAAACCATACCAGTAGGCATGCACAGTGCATTTATGGCTGTCATCCTTTGGTAAGTGAAATATTTTATTATTGGTGCAACAATGGAAAGCCAGTACACCAATAGTGTACTGGCCTTTTCTTACAATAGCTGTGATTCTTCTGATATTAGCCATTTCATGAAGAATATCAGTAAGAATGGCCTTCTTGTGTCAAATGAACTGTTGTGACAGGTTCATGTAAAAACCTCAAAGCGGTGTTCATGGACCTTAAAGTAGCTACCATCATCCTTATTATCAAAATCAGATGCCAAACAAAAGTCTTGGACACGGGTGACTTTCAAGGCAAGAAAGATAAAGGACACATATCAAACAGACTCGTCCTCTAACGATGTTCACTGCATTCAGTCCCTGTTCCATCTCCGAGGGATCTTCATGTCCCACACGTTCCTTTTCACCCACTCCTTCAGGTCAATATTAGCACAAGGAACTCCAGCTACTTGATGTACCCCAGTCAAATTTACCAAACACTGTTTGACTCGTGCTATTAAATCTAAAGATGAAAGAATCGCCAAGGGCAAACAGCTCCTAAGGCTATACACCAAATACCCAGACTCACTACTTTTAACAGTAAGGCACAATTAAGAATTTAAATGGATCCTGCATAAATGTGCTTCTACTGTGAATCTGACTGACTTTGAAAATATCATAATTAGTGTCAAGCCTTGCTGACATTGTGCAAAGTGTAAAGTCCAGCTATCTTCAGTGATGTACTGCAGTGATAAGTACATCCCTGTGATTACAGGCTAAAACCAGGAAATATGACACAAAATGTACCCAAGAAAGAATAACATAATTAAGTCAGACTCTATGATGTGTACCCCTGGAGGAGCTTGAAACCTACTTCTATTTTACTGTAACACTATTTACTTAATTCCAGCTCTATTACAAGAGATAGAGGAGGACAAATATGACAGAGCAACAGACAAATGGGAAGGAAGAGTGAGAGAGGTGCAGTGAGAAAAAGAGAAGGAAAAAGAGGGGGGAGCAGTGAGAGATAGGCAGAGTTGGGGATGATAAGGAATCACAGATAAAGCCTCTAGGGTGCAGACGTGTTCCAGAGAGGAGTGACCAATCAAGATAGAGTGAAAGAGGGGGTAAAATTGTGATAAGAGTGATGACAGAGTGTAAAATGACTCAGTCAGCCCTGGCAATGGCATTGGCTCTGACCTCGCATTCCTCATCCTAGTTCAGTGGAGTCCTGAGGTTCAGGACTGTGCCAGCTGGTTGTAGGACACTGTTTGAACCTGCTGATTTCGACAAAAGTTAAAAAGCTGTAAACCCTCCAACACAAAGGCCTCTCCAGACTCTGACAGTGTTTCACACACAAAGTATAGATGTTAGCAAGTTGTCCGATTTAAATGCCAGAATCAGTCGTTTGTCATTGCCTTCCAAAATGACGCAGGAGTTTCTGATCCTGGGCCCCTATGGGCAGGACAACACTGTTTGTCAGTGCCTTCCAAAACTCATATGACCTTTACAAACATGATTCATACTGTATGTTTTCTGACAGGCCACTGCTATGATTAAGCTTTGGTTAAACACAAAAGTTTACTTGGTTTTGGGCTGTGGTCACAGTTCAGAGATACCAACAGTGACCGATGGTAGAAAGTGTGATACGAACATCTGTCTCTTCTGTCATTGTCTTCCATGTTATGTGTGTTTTATGATCTTGCTAACCTATTGGCAGGACTTCATTTTTTGTCAGTGCTGTCCGTAGCACATATGAATGTTTCAGAAATGATTGTGCTCATGGTTAAAGGAATCCATCCTTGACTGTAGATAAGGAATGGGTTGTGAACATCTGTTGCCTGTGTCAAAGTCACCTAATTTGATAACCCATCCAACCCAGAACTCCTCTCCAAAAGGTTTTGTCAGTCATTTTAAGTGTTTGAACAAACACTGTTGTTCTTCTGGTGAGGACAGTCTGATTTTGACAAAAGCTAAAACGCTGCAAACACTCAAACTGAAGGCCTCTCCACCGTTGCAGCCCTTTACCAACCCAGTCTCCCAAGTCGTCAAGTACTGCAGCCTGGTCAGTGGCCCTCTGCTTCAAAACGCGACAGTGTAGGTATCCCTGTAGCGCCATTTCTGGACGCGCCCTCAGTTGAAGTCAGGTGACAAGAGCTTTGTCATACTGTTTATCATTGCGTCTTTTGTCTTTGCTTTCCATTACATTTATTAGTTCACATGTTTTCTGATCAGTTTTTAAGAAAACTAGCAAAGCTGTTGTTCTTCTGACATGGACAGTCTCTGATTTTGAAGAAAGCTCTGCCTCTGCAGACCATGACCAAGACGTCTTGGTTACAACTGCGCTAAATTTGGGTGGAAAGTTCTATACATGTGTAGGATACATATGTATAACCACTGTTTAATTAACTCCATATCGAGATGCTCCTTACTGAGGAGGCAAGTTTTATAGCAAGTTTTAGACACATCCATCACTGCAGCTGTTATGTAAAATCAGTTCCCCAGCTGTATCATCTAGACTGAAACTGTAGCAGGACCCTGTCAAATTTACCTCGCTGCATGCCTCAGAATGGTGTCAGAAAGTTGTTCATAACAAATGTATGCGCAGCGCCGTGAAGATTTTCTGGACACTAACCTTTTCAAATAAACAGCTAGTGGAACAAACAGGACAGGAATGTATGGATGTCACCATAACAAGGAGTGGGTGGAGTTTGAGTAGCCATGTTCTGTGGCGTCAAGAATGTGACATCTTGAAGCCCCTTAGATAGATACTGGAAATAAACTGCAAATGAAGGTGCCCAAAACATTTTTGCAGAAGGACAGTGGAGACAGAGTTGACGGAAATGAAGCTGACCTGAGGCTACAAAATAGACTTTTGACCATCAAAAAAGTAGTTGTCTCTATCTCTTTATGCATAACAGGCAAAGAAGATAAGTCAGTTCAAATTAGATATAGGTTGTTCAGGAACTTGTATATTCTTATCAAACCTTGTTCACTAATTAGTGAGTAAATATACAAGTATACATTACATACTGTACTATTAAAGCCTATTTCTCATATTAGATGTGTGCCATTTAATTGATTAGCATGAGACAGGCACATTTGAATGAACTAACGTAAAGGCACACCTTCAATATCCCCGAAACTGCAGAATCATTTGAAAACAATTCTATTGTTCAAGCTTAGTTTTAATCCGAGGTAAATATACTGGGGAGTCTAATTTTCTACCTGCATCATAAATTTTCATAAGCAGTTGAAGCTGGGGGCATATTTTGTTTTCTGAATAGTTGACAGTTGCAAAGTGCACACATATTGACAGTGATTAGAATCTGTGAGGGCTCACTGCCAATGAATATTCAAGAGCACCTGTCTGCAGCTGAACCCGTAGTTCAACAATGCGTGGTCGGAGCGTTCAATTCGAGTCTGTAAGATGGAGTCCTGCTACACTCTATGAAATGAGAAATCAGAAGCATGTGTTGGGTTACACACTGATGTGCACTGAACGGAATGCACAATCTAGTTGATTTACGAATGTAATGGATGTTTAGTTATTCTATTAATGTATTTCATTTGTTGCAATTCTGTTTACATCTCAGCCTACTTTTAACATTTTGCTCATTGGTTCATCTTTTAAAGATCACCTGCAAATGTAACATTGTTATTTGATTAATTTTAATTGTTCATTATGCTCTCAATTTGGATTTTGTCAGTTTGGTTTTGTTGTCGAGACTACTGTCAAAGCAATTCAATTAATTATTTGTATTTTTCATGCTGCAGTGTTTTCTTGAATTTTATATACTGTTAAAAATGCAATAAATACCCTTTATTTGTTGTTTTCCTGTGAGAAAAGCCTTCAGTGCTGTTCTTTGCACTTCTTTCAGTGAAGAAATACTTTACAGTTCTGACATAACTGATGCTAGCAGCATGTACTGTACACTTACCTCTTTAGCATGCACCATTGCTGTTTTTGAGTAAACAGTCACTTCACACTATCACACACACCTGGCGGTATCTTGAGTGATCTTGCAAGTCCAGCTACCTAGCAAGGTGAAGTGCATGAAGCCAACTCAATACAGAAATGAAATTCCCAGTTTGGTGTAGAACTTAACTGTACTGCACAGAGCTGTGACCTCAAGCCCATCCAAAACCTTTGGGATAACCTGTAATGCTGACTGTGAGCAAGACCTTATCGCCCAACATTAAGGTTGGACCTTGCTAATGCTCTTGTGGCTGAATAAAAGCAAATTCCCACAACCAGTTTCTAAAGTCAAGTGAAAAGCTTTCAAAGAAGAGTGGAGGCTGCTTACAGCATATTAAAGCCCATAGTTATGGAATGAGATTATAAAACATGTCAGCAACTTGTGGCAGAAACAACTGACCTAGACCAAGCAGACAAGAAAGCCACAATCTTTGTTATTCTTGACCAATCTTTCCCAGTTCTGCTGACACGCCCCCTGTTGTGCCTCTCTTCCACCTTTGGCGCAGACGAGTTTACAATGAGTCATCAAAATACCAAGCAGGAACAGGCAATACAGCGCCTGCGAAAAACAAAAAAGCCACCTCACTGTTTAAAGCTGAACTATAATTTAGGAAATCAAACGCTCTCACATGCAAGAATATGATTTTACATTTTAACCAGATGGAAAAACAGAGTGGTTTGCCATTTTTCTACATGTTACAGGCCTGAGAGACAATGGGGTCTTCTATCATTACATGAGTTTAATTTTATTTCAGTTGACTCATGTACAGTGATATAACCTAGTAAATATAGATCCATGTTTTGGATCTTTGCCTGACAAAGCCAGCTGGTTCAATTAAGTGTGTGATGCTTTCTCTGGCACAGAAAGTAAAATAGGTGGGTGGGTGGCAGTGAAGCAGTTTCAGGGTCTGGAATTGATATCATTGTTTGTGCAGTTTAAATGATGATAATATTTGATAAACAAGACACGAAACATTGATGTAAACCATTATCAACAGCACCACACCATCATTTACCACAAATATTCAATTTGTCAAAGCAATTGTTAGAGAATTTGATCATAATTTGGGAATTTGAGCTTTACACTGCTGAGTGCATTAATGTCCAGCTGCAAAATAAGCAGCACTTACAAAACACTGCCTATAAATCAGATCATCATGAGCTGTTTGTGCAATTTAACTGTTAACCACTATCATCTGTGAAAATGCAGTATTTTGTGTGAAGTGAATGCCGCTATAGATAGGAACTGTAACCCTGCCATTCTGTAACTATGGAAACAATAATGAGGTCACTGTGCTATTTTAGCTGGGTTTACTTGGAGATCATTACTGACATCACCGCACTTTCAGCTGAAGTTTGTGGAAGTTCAGTAAGACAGAGCCTCGGTGGAAACTGAGGGAACTTGTCACACACCGAGTCACATTAAGCTGTGATGCTGCCGGCTATAACCTTGAGTGATCTCACATGGAGCTCATTAGTCGCTGCAAACAGTTCAATCCTATTATCAGGCATGTCAAAATCCAACAAAAAGAAAGTCAAAATATCCATTTTTTTATTCACAGTAATTACATTTTGTTTGGCCTTCAATCTTCTGAGAAATTCTTCATCTCCAATCTAAATTCTTTTCTGAATTAAACATTTGTTCGCTGAAAGACAAGCTGTGCCAAGAATGTGAGAGGTCTGATTCACAGAACATATCTGAAGGTATTTTTTAATAAAAGGTTCTCATCACTGACTAATTGAACTGCTTATGTTAGCACTAAGAAGTCTAAATTGGAGTAAATTCCTGCTGCAGCTTCTCACACTCACAGTGTAGGGTTCAGCACCATTTGCGCACCCTATGATAATTCCTCCATCAATTAAAACATGCCCATTTAATAAATAACATAATTAAAAAGGACACACTGTGCTCAGGCAAGCAAACCCAGTATTATGCTTCAAATTACACCCCAAAAGACTTCATTCATAGTCTTCTTTAGTGTGAAACAACAGAAAGAAGAAGATTGGATGAACTGCATGTGATAGAAGTACCTGAACCTCATAAAGGCTGCCATTTACAAGTTAATGTTTTCTTTCTGTTTGTCATATATTTCATAAATAACTGAGTGTCCTCACCAGAAAAATGACAGAATCTGTTTTTTGTTATCATTGCTTGCCTGAAATGACCTATATTTATGTTTACCTGAGAAGGACCTCTTGTGGCCATACAAATTATGACAGGTGTCGCTCGGAAGCAAAAGCGGAAGTAGCGTGACATTGTTATATAAAATATAACAAAATATAGCAGGGAGGACATCGCAGTGACTGGCATGGGTCACCAAAGTGTGACCTGACCATGTGACACGGGGAGACCATTGTTCACATTCCAGTTAGTTTTCTGGGAAACTAAAGTTGTGTTAATTTGGGTCATTTTGGAAGGCAGTGCATTTAGTTCTGAGGACTTGTGTGTCATGTATGTGAATTGTTTGCCCTTGTTGACCCGGCCAGGTGACTTAACGTGAATGCTATATATTTTGGGCCCATTATAATAATTTTTTTATTCATCTGTGGTTATTTTGTATATTATGGGTGAAAATCAAATCGCTTATTTGTCTTTTCTCTTTTGACCTTTCCTCAGAAAAAGCATTTTCTGAACTGTGTTGTTTTGAGCATTGTCTTCGTGCAGCAGGTAACACAGCTTCTGTAAGTTATGTATAAAGCGACCTGCTTCTATAAAAACCTCCCGGTATTTCATGTTCAAAACTGTTAAAAACTTGAAAATGATGGTCAGATAGACGGGAGGCAGAGAAGCAGTTTCAGGGTCTGTAATTGATATTATTGTTGGTGCAATAGAAATGAGGAGAATATGTCATAAACAAAACAAAAAAGACCAAAGCAAATTTGTCAAAGCAATTATTCGAGAATTTGATCACAGTTTGGAAATTTGAGCTTCACTCTGTTGAGTGCATTAGTATCCAGCTACAAAATAAACAGCACTTACACAACACAGATTATAATGAGCTGTTTAAGCAATTTAGCTGTAAATCAATACTAAGCACTAAAGTGAAGAAAACAAATATTCCACCACTGGTATTGTAAATTGGACAGGTGCAACCTGACAACTGTGATCAACATTTCTCTCCACAAATGGTAAATGAGTTATTTTATGGGTTCCACCACAGTCCACCATATAGATGGAATAAGAACTGTAATAAAATCATTAAAAAACATATGGAGTTCATACTGACTGTGCTCCAACTACGCTGTGTTTATTAACAGGGGATAAGGAATGACTTAACTCACGCTGAACACATCACAATCCTCCTCTGTGTAGGCCAGATTGTGGCTTATAGATAGCAACACTAAACAGTTTGCACACGAGCGTCTGAGTGAATGTTGTCCCCCATGTCTCAGCTCTGTCCTTAACCATTTGTACTCTGGTAATGACTCCAACATGCTGTGTTCACTAGATCGAAAAGGAAGAGAAGATGGGGGGAGCGGTAAGAGTGGAGGCTTATCGTACAGTTAAGCTGCAGCTGCAGTTTCCATAACAACTACCTGCAAAAACCCTGCTCCCTCGACCATCATTAGAATAACATTTTTACTCGTCAAGTAAGCATTAGCGGAATCTACATGAGCAATGAGAAGGGAGTAACACACAAAAAGGTGCCAGTGTCCGCTGGAGCTGTCGTTTGACAGCCGTGGCAGGGAGGATGTATAAGAGTGTAATGACAGAATGGGAATTGTAAGCCGTGTAGGTTTTCCCCTGGAAAATGAACACATGGTGTGTAAGACTTGTTGTGCAAGGAGTTTAGCATAGCAAATTATTTATACTCAGGCTCGGTTCACATTGAAACACACTGAAATACAAAAACATCCGGCACGTAGCTCAGGGCTTAGGAGGCAGGCCCTTGATCATAACCTCTCCTTTTTTTCTCCCAGCAGGAACTCTGGCGACCGACTCAAGGAGAAACACGTCTTTCCCATTCAGCCTCTCCTCTGATCATGCATTACAATATCAACTTGAAAAGGGGATAATCAAGAGTTTAAAGAAAAAGTAAAGGGAGAGGGAACACATTAAGTGGTGGCTAGTCCAGGGTATCATTTAAAATCAGTCCTGATGGCTTCATCGCTGCCAGGCTGTATGGGCTGTAACCTTGAGCGAGGGCTGGTGGGGCCCTGGTGACCAGGGAGGGGATGGGGAGAGGGATTGGCTCTTTTTGCATTCACATTCTGCTCAGCAGGCACCCGGGGGCTATAACCCTGAGAATCCGTATTAGGTGAGCCAAAGTCACCATTAATATAGAGCACTGGGCCATACTATAACCTTACACTTCACATCTCTGGGGTGTCCTGAACTGAGAAAAAATGGTACTTTCGAACAATCACTTGGGAGGACTTTCAAAAGTGACCTCTTACCAAAGTCAATCCGTTTGCTTTTCTCTTTTTTTATTCATTTTTATCTGTGTTTGCTGTTCCTGCTCAATCTCTCCATCTCTCTCTGGCTTTGCGTGGCGGCTCTGGCCTTGTGCTCCATGGCCAGTCACGTCAGAGAGGCTGTTCCTCCTTCACTGGATGCAATTACAGATTAGGGCTAAAACACAGGTTGAGGCCATGCTGCTACCACATCTTCAGCTGCTCTAGCCTCCACTGAATATGTGGCAGTGTGAAGAGGAGCGAAAGTAACACATACAGAGTATCAGGAATGAAGTCTTTATTTACCTGTGATAGCTAGTGAAATAGGGTAAAGTTAAATAAGCTAAAAAGGTGATACATGTAGACTTAAGTAGACTTACAATGTTTAGGAATGATTCATCTCTCATAACTTGTAGAAGTACGTTGACAAACAAAACCTGACACCACTGCAGATTCTGACCTTTTTAAAGGTTATGTAATTTTTGACACCACGTAGGAACAGAATTCATGGTTTGAAGTCAAAACTAGTGTTTAAAGTTTTGTGCCACACAAAAAAATCTCAAACATTTTTGTATCACTGCAAACCTTTAACCAGACCAGCCATGACTTGCTACGTTCCATAAAAATGTTTTAGCTCTTTCATTATCTGTTCATAGCCCTTAAGACCAACTTAAAGCTGCTTGAACATACTACAAGTAATAGTGTGTACCAGTTTTGAATTGGTTATGAATCAGTCTAAATGTAATATTGACGCCTCCATTACTATTACTTCACACGACAACAAACAAACAATACCATCGGTGAGAAGAGCTATTTCTATACAGTTATTGGTCAGATTCGGTCCAATTCTCCTTCAAATCCCCTCGGAACTCTTAATTACCAATGTAAGATTACACAGAGGAGCATAAGAAAAATAATGTAGGTCTTAACTATTTACCCAATAAAATCAAATTAGATCATGGCAGAGAAAACTGGAAGCCTCCACTGGCCTTTAGAGCACACTGCATGGCACCGGGCTGGAGATTTGGCCAGAAAGTTGCTGGATCGTTTTTAGGCTTTATAGCACAAACAAGGGAGAGGGTGCTGTTCTTCTGGCAGAAAGACAACTAAAGCTTTTAAAGTTTCTGATAATAGCAGATGGTAGAAGGAATGTGTCCCAAGAGAGGGCGGGGAAAGGAGAACAGTCCTGTATGCAACAGGAAACAGTGTGGTTTGTGGGTAATTCAGTGTTTGGAGAAAAAGTAGCAGTGGTGTCAATGTGATATCAGTAATTAAACTAATGTATCACAATGGATCTGATGAGATGATCGTGAAAGGAAAAAGTAAAATAATGACATAGAAGAAACTGTAAAGTCATGTATTGTATCTGTGCCTCTATACCTGCACAACACACTATTTTTATTGCAATAACATAAGAAAGAAAAAAAGAATACATTTTTTTATGTGGTTGGTTCACTGAATTATTTTCACATTTGCTGTTAGAAAAGACTACATTAAGGGAGAACAATCACTTTGAGACAGAATATAGATTCCTTTCCTATGGAACATGGAGAGTATAAACGTAAACTATACACTGGTCGGCCCTGGGCAGGAATGAATACATGAATAAATAAATGAATAAGCAGTCCTCTGGGGATGCAATATATTGTAAATTCCATTTTTAATTTAAAAAAAAGAAAAACCTGGTGTGGCTTTCTCTGCTCAGAATTTGCTGTAAGACAGAAACTGTTTGTTCTTGTTGTGTTGTGGATGTTTTATATTTGAGTAGTTGGGTAGTTTGTTGAACTGACACTGCAGCAGTGGATTGTTTATTCTTAAAAGGGTCAATTCACCCTATTTTCATCTAGCCATTCAGATACTGTAGTTCTGGTTTTGAGATGTTATCCATTAGGTTTCTGCTACCACCTCAGTGCATTGAATTTAGTATTTGAGTCGCATTTCATTTGTGAAGATTAAAAAATTAGAATAGTGACAGATCTTTCCAAGAGAAATTTTAACTAATTGTCAGTCTGATGGTCAGTATATAAAGCGCAGGAATTTGTAGGCTTAGGCAACAAACACATTAGTTTTGATTAGAGAAGGATGATTTTGGTTTTATATTGAGACTGACTCTTTAATTATTTAACTGAGACCATCTTTTCCCATCTTAAGTGCTTTGATTGAGTACCATAAAAATGTTAATCACTGTTAACATAAGCGGATATTGTAGTTGAACCAAATGAAATAGGTTGACACTGTCTGTCAAGTCAGTCAAATATATCTGCAAAATGCTTATTCAGCTGGTGTGACATTTCTTAAAAAAACGACTTTTCTGTTGCAAATTGGCGACACATAGGCCTTTGCATAATATCTAGGAGACAATGGATAAATCACAGATCACTGCTGAAACCTACGGATTACACAATAACAAGACACAGTGGCAAGCTGACAACATGTGCAAGGTGTTACAATGTTACTAACTACAAGCTCAATTTGAAAATTCCCCTCAGAAATGTAAGAAGAAGAAAAAACAGCAATCAGCTGGTCTACATGTTTTCATTAAAGGTGAGGCTGCCTTTGGTGCCTGATTTGATCTGGAGTTCAATTTGATTCCTGTCTAGCTGTCACTGGTTTAACACTGACCAGTCCGTTGGGGACAGCAATAAAGTTAGTAATTCATCTCAGAAAAGGGCAGACCCAACCAATCTCTAAATATAATCTGGAAACCAGACTCACTTCTGACCTTTGGCCTTTTTGAAATGGGTAACCTTTGCCAGGTGACCCGTTTGAATCCCCACACAAGCTGGGAAATGTGTCTGGGGTACATGAGTGAGGAAAGCTCTGCTTTCCAAAACCATTAGTTCCTACTGTCAAGATGCCCTTGCACGAGGCAACTGCTCTAGTGTGAAAGCATGCATACTCATTCTCCCAAGAAATCTTTCAAGAAACAATGCTTAGAGCAGAGATGGAGAGAGTGAGGGGTTAGTGAATCTTTTGTTGAGAACTGTATTTTGATGAAAGCTTAGATGGGGAATAAGACTGCCAACTGGCTTTATCGAGGGTCAAAGAATATGGCCGGTCTGCCAGAACAGGGGGCAGATTAAACTTTCCTCTTCCTCAACACGGCTGCTGTAAAGCCACCACGTGCCCTCTGGGGTTGGGCTGGAGATGGTGTTGGGGCTGGAGGTGGGAGTGGGGGTGGGGGCTTGATTATAATGATTGGCACCTGTGAAAGAGGGCTCGGGCAAGTGCATGGACCATATCAAAGAGGATCAGCCGGGGCACAGTGTGACCTGACTGTTATTAGGTGCCAAAATGAAATGGTCGCTCTATAGCCCTTCAAGAAATCATTTAACCAGTCACAGCTGAGAGAAATACACGCATGCATGCACATGCTCACACTCATAAAGTCAGACAAATACACACACACACACACACACACAGACACACACAAACACACTGTACAGTAAAGAGCAAAGGTTGCTAGTATACATTAACTATGTGTTAAAAGTGGGAAGTATGTTGAGAAATCAGGTGTTTGTCTACAAGCATAGAGAGATGTGAGAGTTTGAATCATGTTAGATCTAGTGGTCTAAACAGTAAAATGCAATGTCAAAGCCATGGTTTACTACAGGCTGTGAGATTGAAAGGGACCTTATGTAGTTTATAGATCCATTTTAAAAGAATATGTTCAACTACCATTGTTTTGTTCAAAATTGGTTGAATTGTGTGATTTTTAAAATATCATTTCTGACTTTTTATAACATACGAACAAGCAGCTGCTGTACAGTTACAGGGATATTTGACTAAATAATCTCAACTAAGGTCCACTCACTACCAGATGGAATTTGCTCAGTTGTCATGGAGACAAAAAGAAGAAAAAAGACACTCAACAAGGATGTAGACAACCGATGGGAAGCACCATTTTCTGGAATGAGGGATGTTGGACGTAGCTCTATGAGCAAATGTTGTGGATATTTAGAACTCTGTAGGAAATTGCGAATTGAGTCCTAGTTCCCAGATTCATACAACACAAGGGGAAAATGACAGAAGGTCCTATGTTCCCCAGGCCTAGGGTTAGGGTAAGGGTTGGGGGTTAGGGAAGTTAGGACCCTGGAAAACCCTAAATTGTGTTTATAGATTTGTCAAAATCTGATTAAAGTTGTTAATAAGATTTTATTTAAAAAAAATACAAGATTTGCATTCATTTTTTAATAATGGAGAAATACCAAGTCCAAAATGTTTGTTACATATGTTGTACACATATTTTTAGAAGTTACTGACCAAAATGTCATAGTACATAAAAGTAAAAATGGCTGTTAAAATGTTGCCAGAGTAGTGAAAGACAAGAAAATGAAGCAGTGGAAAAAGGGCAGAATACGAAACATCTAAAAACATTTGTTTCAGTCCTACAGACCTGAACATTTAACCATGTATATAATTTAATCCACCAGTGTAAAAAATAAGTTCAGTTAAAGAACAAGTATTGCCAAAAGGACATTTGGGATCCATCTATATTAACTTCTTCGGTTCATCTCAAATCTCTGTCCTCTAACCCTGCAAAGTCTATTCAGAAAGTAAAATAAGTTGTCAGAGCTAGAACAGTTGATAAAAGGGTTAGATCTTTTCAAAAATAAGCAATAGGAATGTACAATTATAGGAAGAATCGTAAAAGGCCACATTTGTAGATGTATATATCATCTCTTTATTTCTTAAACAAACCAAGTTTTAAAGAAGCATTAGAACCAAATTTCATGTTCCTTTCCTCTCTGAGAATAGAACTGGACCAACTTTGACTAGTTCATGCCAACATATTTCTTTGCATTTTGTCTATTCTCAGTCTGGTAACTGGAAGCCAGGACTGTGTTCAAATGGCCTACAGTTTGTTCATAACAAATATTTCCTGTCACTTAGCAGCACCCCCACACTCCCAGCGCACCCCCTGCTCATCAGCCATATCTCTGTTACCATTTCCTCATTTGTTGTGTCTCCACATTGGCCGAGCTTGCCGTCCCCTTGAGGGACTGCTTCACTCATGACTTCCACTGTTGTGTCTCGGCAGTCCTCTGCCTTTTGCACAAACATATCGATCACTTCCACCTCTCCTCCCTTGTCACCTTTTCTGTCCTGGGCTAAAAATAAATTTTCACAACCAATCCATGTCGCCGACAACCACCTCCAATCCTCCTTCCTTCATCCTTTGACCCCTCTCCTTCGACTTTAATCCTTTTCATATTTCTATCTAAAATGTTTGTTTCATCAAAATCCATCTTGTGATCTCCTTGAGGCTCTGTGACCTTAAGATACTATCGCTGTTATTCCGAGGTCAGATGATCTGCCGTGCATTTGATTTTTTGTCTCGCATCGGATTCCTTTGTGAAAACCCACAAATGTGCCGTCTTCAAATAAATGCTGATTGCTATGTTATTAGGTTCCTTTAGCTCATAAAAAACCTGACAGCCCCTAGATGTTTACAGAGCCAGGGACTTTATAGGGGTCAACAAAAGGAAATTGCTGCTCAAAGAAGCTGTGGGAATATGACTTAAGACATATAACTCAAACTATAACCTGATCCAAACAAAAATAAATAAAGAACACCTTCATCTTTGAATGACAGAGAAAGTCCATTGTCATTGTTTAATTGTATAGCCAGGCTCAGTCTGGTGTCCAAAAAGTGTGTCTTAACTCTGCCCTCGTTTACCCTCATTGATGAAATCTCACCTATGATCCTCTTATCTCTTTGAAAAGGCTGACAATAACAAGCGCGAAGGTCACTGCAAAGACACTGCTTTACTCTTGAAATAACAAGTTTGGGTTTCATAAGGCTGAAGTAGTAGCAATAATGTCCAGATCAGTGGACCACACGCATACCCTTGGCAGTACAAGAAAGGTCTATTTGCAGGAGGCTTCCGGAAGGTCACGGCAGCAAGGCCTCAACTGAAGTGTCTCAATCAAGGCAGTGCAGAGGCAGGGTCACCTGATGGCCAGTGCCGTCTGTTCCAGAGGGTACTTAACCCTGGATGAGTAGCTAATGGAGGGAGTCATCCAGAGCAGATTCACCTAACCGATTTAAATAGGCATCCACTCACAAATGCATGGATAAGCATTGAAATGCTGAGTGCTACTAAGCCAAAGGTGCTATTAGGGGGACAAAATAACACTCAACAATATCCACAGAAGCTGTTTTGGTGTGCACTGATCAGATAGTCAAGGGAGCGTAACGTAAAGAAAAAACAGTTAAAATTGCAGATTTAAGTTGGATATTAAATGTTTGATTGGCTGTGTTTGGGAACGATCTAAAATATACTCAATGTGTAGAATTAAGCATCACAAACTTTTTGCAAGAATTTTGGCGAGTGCATATTCAAACAACAGCCCGACACTGACTTATCCACGGTCACAGTAGTCAACGTAAAAAGGGGGGAAAAAACATGCAGTAAAAAAACTCGACAACATATTAAATCTGATCGCGCTGTAACGAAAAGCGAGCAGTGATAATAATAAGCTCTGATGGGGCCCTCTTATGGCCCATCGATTTCCAATAGCTGAGATCATAGAAAGCTGGGTGGGTAATTACACTGTGCAAGCAGAGGTCGTCCTGAGCAAATATCATTATCATCAGATTAGAATGAAAGGCTGGCGAGGGTCGAGCACACAGGGGTGAAGGAGACCCAGAGGAGACGCTTCTCAGCACACATTTCTGACCCTTCATCTGTCTCAATGTCCCCACCTTGCTCCCACCTCCATGGGTCAGCCCTACATCACACTGACACAAACAAGGGGAGGGCGAGGGGGGGGCGGCAGGTCACTGAGGCACAACCATTCATCAGTGAGAGACAAGGCATATGATGAGAGTGATACCTCAGAGTAGCAAACAGATAAACAAGGGGGAAACACAAAATGGAGAGTGTGTTTGGAGCGGAGTTGATGTGGGGCAGCTACACCAGGAGCTACAGTGTTTTCTTTGATAGTGGATGAAAGTTTAGATATGAATTTTAAAAAAATATCCATGGAACAGACTGGAGGCTGGATTGTTGAAAATGTTGTTATTCTTTGGGTAAAATAAAGTGAATAAAGGAAAATATTCAAAGTTTGTTTCTCCTCTACTCACATGATGTCAATCTACAATCTACAAATTATACAATACATATATTATTGATTGGTAATTATAATCTTTAAAATGTCATAAAAAGTGTCCAAACAATCCAAAACCAAAAGGATATTCCATTTACAATGTTTTATAATGCAAAATACAATTTAACAAGCTGGAACCAGAAAATGTTGGTCAGTGAGTTAAAGGACTAATGAATCATAATTAATCATAACTATAATAGATTCATATTAATAAATAATAATTATAGTTGCATGACAGCAAATTGATCAAAATGTGGTTTCATATTTTTTTTTAAAGACAACTTATTGTTTTTATTTTTAAAGGCAAAACTGGCAGTGCGTGGCTAGTTTTGATTGTAACTGACAGGATGTGACCCTATCAAAATAAAAAGGAATAAAGAAAGAGTCGATATAAAAATGCACATTTTCAAAGACGCATACATTAAAAGCCCGCTCCCTTTCTCTCCAAGATGTCATTTGTGGTTCAAACGAAGTGTGGAGGAGTAGATGAACCATCCACAGATGATTAGGTGGGAGGGAGTCCCAGCAGGCCCGGCTCACCTAACCCATCTTCCTCACCCTGGGTACTCTACCACCAACCCCCCTACATACTAACGCAGAGATGCAGGGCAACCCGGCAAGAGGTTGCGAGTGCCACTCTGATGAGCCTCTGACGTCTCTATCTCCACCGCTCAGCATGGGAGCTGGCCCGGGCCACCTACATTAACATAAACAAGGCGTGCTGCTGGGGTCCGCCTGTCAGGGGCTGTCACCGCCGAGGACAGAGGAGAGACGCCTCTGCATTAACCTCCAGGCTTATCTCACTCTCTGTGCGTCCCACAAAAAAAGTGGGGATTAGTGCTCAGTCAGGAATTGCTTTTGGGTCCTTGTCACTCCTGCATGGTTATTGAACTCCCTCTTCTATACGGAGACTATTATTCTCATCCTTCTCCGCCACTTTCCCAAAGGGAGGGAATCCCTGTGGTTTAAAAATGGCAACCCACAGGATCTGAGTTTCTTTGATTTTGGTGACATCTTTGGTGATAAGTTGTCACTGCACTGATTATTTACATGAGCCATTGAAATGTATCTGTCTCATGTTCTATGAATCATTACAAAATGAAACGCTCATTTTAAATTTTAAAGTCTGCGTGTATGGGGTCCTCTAGGATTTTTTCAAGTGGGCAAAAAAAATTCAGCACTCCTTCACTCGTACAGACTAAAACCAGAAGAGCATGAAATATACCCAAAGATAATTTGACCAGATCCAAAAAGCAGTGGACCTGAACAAACCTGGTGAAAGAACACCAACACTGGCAGCAGCGAGATGCTCCACCAATTAATGAGCAGCCATGGTCAAAAACAGTAGCAGTTTTCACACACCTTTCAGTCTCACATGTGAGAACACATCATTATGACCAACACATGATCAGAGCTTATACTGATACATATTGACACACCGACATGACACTTAGCTTAATTCAGTGGGACCCCCCCCTTAACTAATGAGCCTTAATACAATTTGGATCTGGACCAACTCTGATTTTGCGGCAGGTCGCGGTTACAAGGAAGTGGACCTATGAAGACTGCTGTTTTACGCTACTGTTACACTTATTTATAAAGATCACTCAGCCCTCAGCTGGAGAAAGGAATCCGTCCAATCATATCTGTTATGATAAAGCAGATATGATTGAACTTAGTACTCAGAATGACCATTTCCATGTCAAATACTTGCTGAATGGACTGAAAAAGGTTCAAATAGACCTTTAAAATGGAATTAAATTTCTCTCTAAATGAACCCATTTTTTATCATTAAGGTGTTCAGCTGAGGCTTTCTTAAAAATTCGGACTGAGGGATTATTCTGAATGGTGGTCGAACAAAAGGCTCTGTGGAAACACAGCTTCTGGACAATACTGCTGTACAAGTTTGCAAAACAGGTGAACCTCGAGAAAAGATTCTTTTTTGTTAAACCGCTGTTTACAAGGTCAAAATCGAACTTTCAAACTTTGTATTGTAGAAGTGTTGAAGTCTTCTCTGGTCTGCTCACCCATGGCTATCACTGCCTTATTTCAAGCAAACTTTTTCGTTGAGCATGATAAATCACCAGATTTCTTTTCCTAACAGACTTCTCCTGAACTTCGGTATGCAAAATCATTTTCTTTCCCCTCCATCATTGCCAAGCCAAAAGTACACCACCACTGCCTAAGTATTTGCTCAGCAGTTTTTTGACATCCCTGAGCTGGTGACTTCCGAGTCCTCCAGCTCCGGGGAGGCACGCACTCCGGTGTCACCAACGACGATGTAGCGTGAATGGTAAATTCCAACTCCTCCATGGTGGGCACAGGCTGAAGGTTGTCTGCTTCACTGACAGAAAAAGTGCAGCGGTTAAGCTCTTCCTCTTCTCCATCCTCCTCTTCCTCAGTCTGCATCTATATGACCGCATGGCTCCCGGCCAACAAAAGACGGCAACGCTGTAACGGCTGCAACGCTGTGAGAGCCTAATCCATATCTCCAGACCTCAGGCCTAATCAAACAGACTGAATGTAGGGAAGGAGTCAATAGCTGCTTAATTACTAACGAGAGTAATGACAATAACAATCACGTTCCTTTCTGGCTGACGTAATTAAGGGAGGCATGAAAAGCATACCGAGGGAGAGCTGCCTCCAAGCAAGGCAGCAATTAGGGCAGAAGCTGAGGAGGCAGCTTGTGGCAAAGACATGAGATGAGCTGCAAACACTGTCTCAGCCTTGTCTTTCGTCTAACACCTTGTCCTCCTTTCAGGCATCAGTATCATCAGTTGGTGCCATACACTGACAGCGCTGGGCTTCATTATATCTGTCCTGCCCATCGGTGGTGCGAACACTGTGTTGTTCAACCGGCTTTCTCCAGCCCGTCGCTGGCGGCTGCCATGTTTAATGACCCTCCTCCTCCTGTATCCAGCACTCAGTAGGCACAGCGTGAGACGTGGGGAAACACTCAATTTCTGTAATGGCTTGAAATGGAGTAAATATCACTCGCCCCCCTGCATTTGTTACTCATTCAAGCCCCGTTATCACTTGCTGCCTAATTTCCTGGTGCACTGACAAAGGCAGAGGGCGTTTCCATGGAGAGGGAACCCTTGCGGTTTTCGTGCTTCTCTCAACTTGGCACTCTGTTCATTTCACAGCAATTATCCTGAGTCATTCCACACATTCTGCCACAGAACTCAAGGGAAGGACCTTTCAGCTAATTGCTTTCAAATGGAAATAAAAAATAATCACACGGCTACTTTGTCAAAATGACTCCTGTTATGCAGCATTTGGTATGGGAAATTGATGTGGGATTCCTTTTAATGTCCCATTTACAATGCCTCCTCGCTCTATTTCCAGATGAAAACCTTTCTTTAAATGCATTTGGGATGAAGTCCTGACACTGCATGCACCATGATTCTTCAGTTTTCTCAGAAACCAATATGTTTATGTGGACAACTTCTTTAAAGTCAAGGTAATTCTTTATTTTTACCCCCAATGTTTGGGTCTATTTTTGCTGGAGCAGCTCGCAGCTCTGTAGTGTGAAACTCGCTTGTCAATGCATATAAATATCGTTATTTATTTATGATTAATTTATTATTTAATGATGTATTTTTGTACTTATCGACTGTCTTTATGTCCATACAGCACACTAGTTTTCTTAGTTATTCTTAGTTTATGTGACTTCTCCAAAGTCTGTGAAGGAATTCTACACTTTTCTTTCTGCTTACTCTATTTAGGAAATACATACACAAAATAATGATTCGACATTGTGCTGCACACAGTAATTAAAATGAGTCCAGCCACAAAGTATCTGTTACCACATAAATCATGAATGAGAGGCCAACGTGTGTTCAGCCTGCTTGTGAAACACAAAATTAAATTATTGAAATGCGGCTGGTTGAAGACGCCCCGGGTCTGAAACGCTTCCAGTGGACTGTGACGCTGCCACATCCATTGTTCATCCAGGGTCGGGCTCAGTCTATGGAGATCCTCTCTTTGTCCAACAACAAGAGCTCTTTAGTTGTGCGATGCCATTGAGTTTTCTTAATTTATGCTCGGTTGAAACACAAACCGTGAGGATAAATTCAGAGGAGCTATCTGGAAAAGCACTTTCCATTTCAAAAGAGAGTCTACAGCCACGCTAGCAGCTCTGTAATGCCTCACATAGGCACAGTGTGCTTTGAGCTAAATGCTAACCTCATGCTCACAATGACAATATTAACATCCTAAAGTATAATGTTTAGTATATTCCCCACCCTTAATTTAGCATGTTACAGTCTCTATTTATCACAACACAAAGTTATAGGAGCTGAGGCTGATGGGAATGCCATTAGTTTTGCAGGTATTTAGTTAGAAAGATTTTTTTTTTATGGCAATCCATCCAGTTGGTGTTGAGATATTCCACTTACCCAGTGAAAAGATCTGACTTGTTGGTGGCACAGCAAGAAAAGTCAGGGGAACCAAATTGTTAGGATTCATCCTTTTGGAACTGTATTCATGTCAATCCATCTAATAGTTGTTGAGCTATTTCACAAAAATACACACATAGAATATCAACCTCATGATGGCACTAGAGGAAAAGGATGATCACCAAAGTCAGTAGGTTTTATCTAAAGATTTAGACTACCCTCACCCCTGCTCCATTTTCATACATTCGCTCCATTTTCCACTCAATTCCATAACTATTACACAAACTCTTGCTCTGCCGGCTCAATCTGGCTGTAACTGTGGTATCCGCCAGCAAAAATATTTCTGTCAATACATATCAAGCATTGTAATATGAACTGCAGCAGGCTATTCTTTCGGGTTTAGCGAGCTTCACATTTTTTTGGTGTTTGAAGGCAGGCAGGCAGGCAGAGTGGTGCTGATGTGTTGACGTATGGTGGGAGGCAGGAAGAGGCAGCTGCTGTTCATCTCCATGAGAGGAAGGCCACTCTGAGAGGATGAGTGGAGAGGGGCCTTTCAGAAGATCTCTGAGTCAGAGCGAGTGGGGAGGCATCAGGATATTATTAGGGAGGTGTGCCTGCTGCCCTGCTATTATGGCTGAAATAAATGGTTGTGCTGCTTTAGACTGAAGATACACCTGCCCCGTGTTGCTCCATCAGGTAGTACATGCGACATGCAAAAGAGATCTGATACTATTAACCCTAGCCTATAATTCCCATTAGATTATAGAGCTAATGACACTTTCGATTGTTGTGAAAGAGACAAAGGCCTGTTCACAGCTGCTAGCCACCAGAATGAGATATAAAAAAGTGTGGAATGTGGACCTGAATCTTTGACACCGATTGCAGTTAATTCTATTATTTCCTTGTCTTCAGGTACAGTTTAGTAACCTGAAACAGTTACAATATATAACAGGGCCTCCAATAAAAGACACCCAACCGGAGGCCTGCTTTTTTATTCTCTTGAATTCCTCAGCCGACCGAGGCTCTACAAGCTGTGTATTATCTCAAGTGAAACAGCCACACTGCACTTAATCTCTAGTTTAAATGCACTTAAATAAATGATTGAACGTATAGCGCAGGAACCGAAATGTCACTGATGAGCTCCTTTTTGAAGCTTTGTGTAAAACATAAAGGCAGAAAACGAAAATGTTAATGAATTGTCTGAGGAGTAGAAGATCAGAGGAGCCAAACGAATTTCATATCACACCTAAAGACCTGGCATTTAATTAAAGTGGCCTGAAAAATGGCTGCCTGGTTGGCTGACAACAGTTTCTCTTGAAGCAAATTAAAGAAATCAATTACTGCCGTGTGAAAGTGTAATGCCAGCACACTGGAGCCCCACAGCGCCACAATGAGACACCAGGCCAAGGGGAGAGGAACGAGGAGGAGGGCGCCTCCACTGTGCCACATCTGACTGGCTCGGCTGCAGAGTTTATCACGTCAACCTGTTACAGGCAACAGAGCCTGAAAGGGCCCACGCGCTGGAATGAAGCCGCAAATCAGCCTAGCTGCCTCCACAAGCCTGAGCCTCCTCCACTCTGCTCCCAGCTCTTACTCATTCTCTCACCTTCATTCTCCCTCTCTCTGTCTCACACGCACATACACAGCACACACATATGGTACACAGGCTACAGTTAGAGATATTTCAGGGTAATAATGGCCATTTACTACATGCTACATATTGCTTGTAGGCTCATCACTGTTGTACAATACTAATATGAAAATATATCTTAAAGCCACAACTACAGTGCAACTTAATACAAATAAAGTTTGCATTTGGTCATTTATCTCTCTATGTTACTGCCCTGCAGGAGGCTAATTATAGAGCCTGTTCACCACTATCGGGACAAAATTTCCACACAAACATTCAAGAAAATCTAAAGCCACGAAATTCCCTAAGAACAAAAACTACGAACAATAACAACTTTTGCACTTTGGACACTCTAGTGCCACTCTCAGGACAACTTGTACATCTTAAACAACAACAGAATAGTCTCTGTGTTGTTTGCTCGGTTTCATTTTGTGGGGTGTAATGACCACAGCAGCCTGTGGGGCTCTGGGCTCCTGTTCTAAAGTGAAGCAGTCTGGCATTATTCTGTATTTTTGCTTTTTATCAGCAACTTTCTGACTTCTGTACTGAAGATATCAATGTTTAGAGTGCTAACACATATACAGAATATTTTATTTTGAGTAATAACAGCTGGGTATTGTATTTTAAACTTTACTCAAACAGGAAGAAATGGTGCATTTGTTGGGGACTCTTTTAAGCTGCGGATGTATGCACATTTAGTGCTCTCGTGCAGTGGTTCCCAACCTGTGGGTCACCAAAGCTTCATTGGCGGTTGTGAGGCCTTCTTGATTTTAAGGGGTGTAAGAAAACGAAATATACAGGCCTACGTAGGCCTATATTTCAGCATTTCATCTAGTTCTGTGAAGAAAACGAAGTAAAATTGATTGCTTAGAGAGATTTAAAATAAAATAAAGATATAAATAAAATAAAAAAATAAAAAGTATACAATAGATAAACAGAATAGTAAAAAAAGTCCCTAAACCATCAGAAAACTCAAATAATCTAATCTAAACTGCGTTTACACAAACTTCCTGCAGTTACTGTGTTCACTATTTGAGTTTGTTCTAAAGTCAGTCATTTGTTCTGTATTGTCAATATCCATAAAAGCTGTCACTTAGTCAGGGGTGTATGTGGGATTGAGTCAAAGTAAACTACAGCGTGTGTGAAGAAACATGTCACCCAGTGCAACAGTGTGGTACATTGTTGTGTGTTTAACCGTTTTTGGGCAACAGTGGAACTGTGTGGGGATACACACACAATACGTGTTAGTAGATACATTCAGTGCTGGTTTGGGTCTTCTCATTGGATTTGTATTGATAAGTATTGCAAATCGTATCCTTAAGAGTTTTCTGTGTAAACAAACACCATTTGTCTACATTCAAGGTGTCCTCATCCAAATGCATTGTGTGCACCCTCAATGCCAAACAAACATATTTAATACATTACCTACTTCATAAAACATTTGGCAAGCATTTGTTTACACGTGCTTTTGATTTTCTTCTGTACTTGTGCATTGCTATCTGTTTACCGTCTCCTAAAGTCAATATGCATACAGTCAGCTACACTCGGCACAGGATGTATCACATGGCATGCATGTGTTTCTGAAAGTACATAGAGCATTAGATATACACATTACACTCCACAAGCTATCTTTTTTTTTTTTTAAAGGCCTCCACAGCTGAGAGATTCCTTATTTAGGCTGTTTGATCCTAACTAAAAATACATTTGTAGGCAAATACAGAATTCACATTGAAAAGTGTATTTTTGCATGAAAATAATAAAGATATTTATAATCAGGCTACTGAAAAATGTTGGTTTTTATGACTCATATTGGTTCAGACACTCATATAATGATTGGTAATCTTAATATTAACCTGGTAAATTGTAGCAAAGTACACTTTAAGGTACGAATCAACTATTTTCTAAAAGTACAGTATAATCTATGTTTATAGCAGCTTTTATGGTGCCACCTTTAGCTGATCATTAACTAGATTTCACATTTTCCCACATACTGATGTACCACTGAACTGCTGGTGTCAGAACCTCTGCCGGCGACAAATAACAGAGAAAGAACAGTCATATTTACTCTGCAGACTGTTCAAGAGAGCAGGTGAGGAATTAGTGAAGAGGAAAGCTGATACACTGCAGGTTAGCAGCTGTAAGATTCAGGATGCCGGTGGACTGAAGAGAAGATGATTACGTGCTAGTGGCCTGCTGGAGGAAGAGCTGCTGTATTATAGGAATATCTGCTGTCATATTCCTGCTGTTCAATTTTAATACAGTATGTTACGTACACTGTGTCATTCAGGCGGAACTGACTGCCACCCACTCTAAATGTTAATCTCATTGTTATCAAATCAACGTCAACACGTTTAACAGCAGCAGCATTCACATATAGACTTTGTCCAAGGATACAGACAGACACTCAAGGTCAGTTTGAGTATAAATTCAGTTTGATTAGGCAATAGATAGTTAATGCTATTCCTAGCTAGCAACAGTAACAATGAATGTGAATGAAACAGATTACATTTTTTTTACCTGCATATTCATGTTGGATCCCTGCCCTGGACCTGGGTGCTGCCCTGAGCCCTCTGCTGTCATCACTCAGGTTGACCATATGTGGGTGTGTACTGTACTGGGCCGGTGACATTACACACCTACACAGACAGGTGTGAAGGAGTCCTCTCCTTGAAGCACCACAGCCATTATTCTGCTGCACCAGGAGCTCGCACCCGCACAGAAAATGCAAAAGGCCATTTCTAGAGACGGTGTTCGGTTTGTCAGTTCTGGGCTACTGTAGAAACGTGGCGGTTCAACATGGCGGACTCCGTAGAAGAGGACCTCACCCATGAAAACATGCCTACAACTATTATTCTCTATTTCTGCCTATAGATTTCCTACACACTGGACCTTCAAGCCTGCAGTAACTGAGTTTTTTGGCGACTTGGGGGCAACGGAAACAAGTTGTGAACAACACTGACATATCACCAGTTTTTAGGTTGATATGGTGAACTGTTGCATATTTACGCATCCAGTTGTTATGGAGCAACATTCTGATTTATTTGGAGTTGTGACCAATAGTCACTCTCTTTTAGCTCTATTTTGACCAACTCCTGAGGGAAATATCTGGCTCTTTAGCTGCTAAATTCTCATCTGGGTTCAACTGTTAGTCTCTAACAGTGTTCTCTGAAAACAGCCCCCACAAGAGCAGTGAGAATAAACTCAAGCCCTAAAGTAGTGGGCTGGACATATATATAAGAATACTATAAATGAACACGTTTACAATGAATGTTGTGATTTGTAATGGAATTAATATTAACATGGCAGACATGATGTTTTATCTCTAAACATGTCAGTTGCTAAAGAACAATGGTTACATAATGAGCACAATTCAGAGGAAATATACAGTTGAAAAGAGGGATGAGCTGTATAAAATGAAATGTGTGTGTTTTCAGGTTACACAGATGAATTATGCTCAATATTTTACATCCAGCCCTGTTTGAGCTCCTTCATTGCCTGTTACCAAAACTGATACGACATACTGGGTTTCTTCACCGTGACGGCGATTAACTATGTTGGACAGACTCCTAAAATGTTAAAGTGTCAAAGAAAAAACATTTGTAGCGGTAATTTAGTGAGAACTATGTGAGAACACGGAGCAGTGGATTTTTCCTGTGGTTAGAAGTTTTACGCTTGGACTTACTTGCATGTAACCTGATAATAAACCATTCATGCATTAAAAGTTTGCTTGCTCACAATTGAAAACACATCGATCTCGGCACGCTGGCATGAACTTGATGGTCTACTTCCAGTCACAGCGGGGAAAGAAGCAGCTTGCCATTCAAACTCCAAAGTGAGCAGAATACAGATGCAGTTAAGAATTCATTTTCCCCTATAAAAGGGCGGTTGTGTTTGTGTATTTTACATTTAGATCTCACTCGTTTTCATCAGCAATTCTGATTCAAGAGTAAACAGTTTATGCGCGCTGCGGAAATTCAAATGTTAAACAGTTTGCTTGTTCGTTAGTTAGTTAATGTTTTTTAACCTGACAGTCCTCACAGCTACACTGTAAGCACTACATTGGAAAACATTGGGATTTAGTAAAACATTCATGACTCCAAATGTTTAAACAAAATGCTGCATTTAGGATGATAAAAGGAAAACAGTATAAAACTTGTTTCAAAAAACATAATTTATACCACTCTTGTGACATTTAGGTATATTGTATAAAGATTAGAATACATCCTTACATCCAGGCATACAGCAATGAAACACATTTTTCTCTGGCAGAAACTGAGCACTTTTACTCGGAATCTTTGTTCAGAGCCACTTTATGTTAAACTAAATAGGCTGCAACAGCATGATGAAAGCAAAACAATAGTGTAGCGTATATCCAGATCTCAAGGGACTAATTATTAAAGAGTCGACAGTATGTTATGTATGTAAAATAGGTCTGTGTACCTGAATGTGTGAGAGGTTCGTCTGAGGACAGAAAAACTTGTGAGAAACCTTCGATTGTTTGGATAAATGCGACTGACAAATAAAAGGTTTTTTTTCTTTTTATGGAGAAACATGACAAATGCAGATGCTTGGATACAAGTTTGGTAAGAACCTGTCCATATACAGGCAAAAAGCCCCAAAATAAGATTAAACACAAAATTAGGTCAACTTGAGAAAAAAAACTGCCCATATGGTATACGACAGCTTGAGGTTATTCCAGGCACCGTAGATTCACGCATTCAATAAACTGTGAATATTGATGCTTTATTACACACCTGGTGTTGCCTTTTTCTAATTTTCGGACTCTGTACCGACTAACCTTGATGGTATTCATTTACCATTTGAACTAATTCTTCCCCTGATTGGATGGTTTACCTTGTGTGTACTGTATGTTCACTATATGGTACTGTTGTGATGCTTGATCTTAAAATGTATATGATGATTCTGACCGAAAACTCAAACTTAAGTTCAAGACTAGTTTGGGTTGTAGTGACAGATTCAGAAGAAGTATGCATGTTTAAAACCTCAGAGGATTTACTGATGTTCCGAGGATGTAAACCCTTATACATATGGACCAAAGATATAAAAGGTAAAGAGAATAGTGAATCTTCAGCCTGTGAAATACCATGTTCCTAATACTGCTAGTGTGCATGCTCTGGCTCAAACTGATTAAGTTGTTTTGGCTTTCCATCTGGGGAAGGCATAGTGCAGTGGTTGTGTATGGGCAGCAGGGAGTGCTAAAGGCAGAAAACCCTCACACACCCAGTGGAAATTCTGTGCAGGACTGAGAGGGTCAGATAAAGTTTGCTTGCCCCTCAAGTTCAGAGTGTGTGTGTTTGATAAAGTTCTCATAGCAAAGATCTGAGACTTGCACCAGTCTCAGCAGTCCAAACACTCCTCCAAATCTTGCTGACAGTGGATGACGAACGGATAGAGTTAATATGAGAAAGCTAATGAATATGAATGAGGTAAATGAAAGCTGATGAATGTTATCCCTTATCTCCATAAAGATTGGACAATTCCCTTGAACCTCTGCCAAGGACACACACAATAAAGAACAAATTTGAAGAGTTCGCTCGTCAAGCAATTTGATGGACGTTGATAAGGTTACATCACAATGCAGTGATATATATAAGCATGATGAGAATGAGTATGATCTAAGCTGAAACACTAAGTTCACCTTTTAACAGTTTGTCCACCATCGTGGCAATTGCTGAAAAAAAATCAATGTAGAGTTTTTAACAATATCCTGGGGCTAATGTACACATTAGAGTTATTAAAATGAATATGTCTATTAGGGTCTTTTCTTCCCGAGGGACCACTGCCAGCTGACGAAGAGATATATACTCTCATTTTCCTCTTCATTTTCCTGGTGTCAGATCAATCATGCTCCATCCCAACTCAAGGTGAAACCCATCAAAGTGTCATTCCCCCATTGTCAGTGATTCACAAGGAAACTCCGACACACAGACGGGCAGACAAACAGAAAGACAGCATCAACGAGCGGGTTAGGGGGAAACAAACAGCCATGATGCCCAGAGAGATTAATCTGGTTTACTGCCAGTCCTCAAGAGCAAAACAGGGGGGGAAATTCACTGTGAACACAACTCCCAGCCGTAAAATTGGCTCATAAACATCATCAGGCCTCACGCAGAAAGTGCTGAGATAAAGTCTGTCCAATCTATGAGATAAGATAAGTTGGTGAAACTTTGCTCTGACGGTGTTAGCTTCAGAGAGCTCAGGTGAGATGAGAAGAGGTGGATCTTCTTGTAAATGAGCGTTTCAGCTGGAGGAGAGAGTCAGTTAGGATCTGTGAAGTGTCTGTGTTCAACATGCTCTGGACTGCAGGTCTGTGCCTCCTCTGGGCCTCGTCCATCGTCGGAGCCCCGGCAAACAAACAGAGACAGAAGGTGCTGCTGATCTCCTTCGATGGTTTCCGATGGGATTACGACCGGGATGTGGACACGCCAAACCTCGACAAAATGGCCAAGGATGGAGTCAAAGCTCTGTATGTCACACCTCCTTACCTCACTGTCACCAGTCCTTCACACTTCACCCTCTTGACAGGTAAAGTGTTTCATTTTCTACAACAGTGCTTCCGGTTGGCAGGGGGATCTGCATATCATGGCGGAATAGGAAACCGCTCTGAGTTTACTTTGGAAGGGTTGAAAAAAGCCACGGGAAAAAGGAATTAGTTGTAATTGAATGTCCCAGGGTCCAACAGCTTTTATAGCTGAGTAAGATAATTATGCTTGGATGACTGAGGGAAGAATTCTGTGCTCCCTTTCTTATTTTGACTCTCAAATCATCAGTGCCAGCTAAAAAGAAATTTAACTTCCTTGAAATTAAATTCCTCTAATCTCCGAAGTTGGTCATAAGACCTTGTCCAAAAGCGTCATGCCACTCAGCCCGTTAAGTTGATAGAATTTTTAATGTGAATGTGTCACGCTATGAATAATGAGTGCAAGCAGACTGACAGTGATTCTCTTCTGCAGGCCGCTACATTGAAAATCACGGGGTAATCCACAACATGTGGTTCAACACAACCACCACTGAGAAAAAGCCTTACTATCAGACTCAGTTTGTGAATGAGTGGTGGGACAATGGCACTCTGCCTATCTGGATCACGGTGCAGAGACAGGTCTGTGCAGCACAATTTTCTATCTTATCACTGTGAGAGACTGTTTTGCTGTTTACAGCACAAGAAACCATTTCTCTTAACAAAACACCTCTGAAAGCCTGCTGAATAATTTCAGGCAGATCGGTGCAGTTATATTGCAAATTATTTTGCAGACATAGACGCTAACTGCATGCAAATAACAGCTGCTGTACCTAAAAAGTACAACTGTAGATTTTTAAGTAACTGAATGAAAACCCAGCAACTTACTGATTTGGTTTCCTTGTAAGTTGACCCTCAGTATGAACAGATGCTTGAAAACATGCCAAGTACATGTGTCATATTTATGTGTGTGATGTTAATGCATATCTTTTTCTATCTTTCCAGGGCCTAAAAGCTGGCTCTCTTCACTTTCCTGGCACAGCTTCCAGTTACCAGGGACAGGTTGCTATGGTGCGGGAAGTGGAGCCATTGCTTTACAACTACAAGAACGAGACCGCCTGGCGAGAGAACGCAGACAAGGTGATGGGCTGGTTCAGGGATGAGGGTCTGGACTTTGTATCCCTGTACTTTGGTGAGCCAGATGGCACAGGCCACAGATACGGGCCCGACTCCCCGCAGCGCCAGGAGATGGTGAAGCAAGTGGACCGGACGGTCGGCTACATTCGACACTCAGCTGAACAACACGGGCTGACCGACCGCCTAAACATCATCATCACGTCAGACCATGGCATGTCCACGGTGTACCGCAACGGCCTGGTGGAAGAGATCACCCTGTCCAAGATCCCGGGTTTCTCATTCAGCGACGTGTCCTTCCACCTGGTGGATTATGGCCCTTCGGCAATGCTGTTGCCAAAGCCGGGCAAGCTGGAGAAGGTTTACAATGCCTTGAAGGGGGGCCATCCACACCTCCATGTGTACAAGAAGGAGGAGATGCCAGAGTGTCTCCATTTCTCCAAAAATGATCGTATCCTCCCCATCATTTTATGGGCTGACCCCGGGTACCTAATCAATGGGGTGCGTTGGCAGATTTTCTTTATTATCTTTATATCTATAGCTTAAGAGCTGGTTGTCAGAGAGACCTGTAAGGCAACTGTTCACTGTTATCCAATCAGTGAGCAGCTGCGGCGGTCATCAGACATGTCAGATCATGTTTTCTCTGACATCCGCTGACCTTGGGTTTGGCCAGAAATGAAACATGCCGGAAAAAGTTTGAAACCACAAAGAGATGTGCAGCAGCAGTTTTCTGCCCACTGCAAGTCCTATTGATTTACCCTTTAAAGTAAATGGTTACCTCAGGTCGCCATTTGCTCCCGATCAACGTGTCAAAGTTGCACAGTGCAACTTTAAAACAGCAGCAAAATGTGAAATTACATTACAAAAGCTGCTGCATTTACATGCCATGCTGTAATGGTGCTGGTAATGTATTAACAACAGTCAGTGATTTACCTGATTATGACCAATAAAGTGCTTATCAAGAAATCAAATGACAAGCGCATGTAAAGATAATTAGCCAGGTTAACAATACGTGCTATCTTGTTTATTAGAGAAATATCCTTTAGTCTTGACTACATACATACTTAAATTAGCAGTTGCATTTTGCTCATAGGGATTGGTGAAACTTTCTTTTAAACCAGAAACAAGGAATTCAATTTTAATCTTAGGACATTACAATTTTAATCAAATGCATTTACACGTCCTCGGGATAATCCAGGGCTGGCTGATGACATGCATGGCTCTCAAATGCTTCATGAAGATATTCATGCCTCAAAATTCAAAATTAGCATTTTCATTTGGCTCCACTCAGTCATTCAACTGCGAGGTAACTTCTTGCTGAATGTGTCAGTCAGCACTGAGAGCCATCAGATCATAACTTCATTTAAAGGCTAAAATAATTAAATCATAAAATGTTTTCAGATGCTGAATATGAGAAAAGAAATCAGTCGTGTGAAACCACTGATGAAAGGAGTTATCTAAAGTCTATAGGTTATGACCGGCCATGATCAGGACTGTATTACCTGGCTCTTTGTTCACTTCCTTTATGGCCACTTAATCTCGTTTCAGTTCGATGTCAGGGAAGGATAAGCATGTTGAGACTGTTACATAATTGCTAAAAGATAACAGAAAGACAGACATTTGTTATCACATTTTGTTGGTAACAAACATAATATATATTACAACATTATCAAAGACATTCGTGTATTTTACGAAAATGGACATTTTAAAGATGGATTTAAATTCTCATTTAGCCACTGTCATGGTTTGATAGTCAGACAGAAAACGGGCTCATTCTACAGTATGGAAAGGTCTCCTTCACTTGGCCAATACCCCCCTCTGCTGACTGAAGGAGAGTAGGCCAGGATGTGTGAACTCTCTTGTTGATGAGGTCATGTTGCTAAAACCACTGGCTCATAAAAGTTACAGTCTAATTGAATCGAACAAACTGGGTCACGCACGTTAATTTATCCACATCTGCGTGTCCTTGCAGTATTTCCCGGTTCAGTTCAACAAGGGTGAGCACGGCTTTAACAACCAGGAGATGGACATGAAGGCCTTCTTCAGGGCAGTGGGTCCAGCGTTTCACAAGAACCTGGAGGTGGGGCCCTTTGAGACGGTGAACATCTACCCCTTGATGTGTCACATCCTGGGCATCCAGCCGGAGGTCAACGACGGCCACTTGAACGCCACCAGGCGCATGCTGGTGACCAGCGCTGCTACTCGGGGTGAGTTTACATCAGACTAATGACTTTCTCCCTGTGGCCTCCAAAGTGTGTCGCTCCAACACCTGCTCCTTTGTTACTGGGGCATTCATCCATCATTTCCGACTTCACATATGTCCAAATCAGACATAGAGCTACTGTAGGTTAAAAGTGAAAAGTAGATCTGGCATTGCGCGTGGTAAGTTTGGAAAGATTCTAAGAAAGGAACTAAGGATCTGATGCCGAGTGTCTGACATTAAATAATTAAAGGACAATTCTGGAAATACTGGATATTTTTCTTATTGTTGAAAAATACAACCAAATCCACAATGTCTCAGTTCGTCTCTCAGTATTTTCTAACTTTTCTACCTGGTCTGTCACACTAAAGCCCTTTGGCTCCAACTGAAGAAATAAATAGTCTGAGAGATAAAAAGATTGTTTTTCTTTTAAAGGCTCAGCTGGACACTGTAGTAAACAACATGACTCAAACAGGAGGAAATAGAGCATTTGTTTGGGACTATTTTCAGCTGCGAATTGACACTCAACCTTAAATGTAGAGAGTATTTATGGCAGCAGGAGGGTGTCTGTAGGTCTGACTCTACACTACACTACAGTGTGTTCATGGTAATGAAGGAACATGTGACCCAGTGTGGCTCACTGATGTGTTTTTAACAGTTTTTGAACAACAATGGAGCTGTGAAGCTCCGAGGAAAGAGATAGATCAGGCTTTAATAGACACACAATACTTGCTTACAGATACATTCAGTGTTGGTTTGGGTCTTTTAATGGGAATTTTTGACAATAAGAAAGATGCAGAATATCATCAGACTCATTCTTTAAGTTTTCTAATCAAAAATAGATATAGTCCGTCTACCTCTGATCCCTTTATTTCATTTTCTTTAACTGGATTGGTCACAAAGAAATATGTATGAATATTAACAGTAGTAATCACTAATGTCTTACTTAGTACCAGGATGAGTAGTAACTTGTTTAATTGTATTGCATGAATTTTAGATTACGCAGCTCATCATTTTGTGTATTGTATTGAGTTTTAGATTTTATATTGGGCTGCAATATCTGACCTGAAGAGGTTTATTTACTTAAGTACAGAACTATAACTGTTAGGTAATTGTATTTTATTTGCATGTTTCCTTTGTATGCTACTTTATTCCTTAGGCTCTTTGTGTAGTTTAGTTTTTCTGATTTTCACTGTTGGAATTTGTCCTCACACACACAAAGTTGTGTTTCCTGCTGCAAGGCAGTGATTCCACTGATAGCTGCAGTTCACAGTGAAGAGGCTCTTCTTGTGGCGAGCAATGTGTCTACACAGTGAAGTAGTTCCTGAACAGAATAAAGTAGTCAAAGCGCCACCATGTGGTTAGTTTATGTGATTCCGTGCCTGAGAAGAGGCAGTACTTTGGTTGCTGTATGTTTTACAGTTTTGAAAATCCAGATACTTTTAGGGGGAAAAGTATTAAAATCCCACTGTGGGCCTTTACAGATGTCCAATATCCAGCACCAAGTCGTGAACGTGTCCTCTCTGTATTTTCTGTTTTGTTTCAGCTGCAGATGTGAATTTTCTGCAAAATGTCTTCACTGGACTGGCTGCAGTGGCAGGGTTTCTCGTTGTAGTTTTTATCGTGATGACATCCCACAAAGTGCTCAAGAACAAGCGTGAGAGGAAAAGGTAACGACTGAGCATGGGCAATACGGGGAGGAACTATATTTCAAGAATATGGTTTAAATATTGATATTAATGTCATGATTTATTTATCTGATTCCACTGTAGTTACATCAAAAACACACACAAAAATGATTTAACTATTGACTTTTGGTAAAACAATCACACCGTTCTGCTTAAAGCTGATGGACTATAATAATTATCATGAATTTATTCTGTCTGTGTTTCAGATCGGGGAGTTCAGAACCTCTTCCAGAAAAAGAAACGACCAAACAAACTTCGCTCTGACCGTCACACAGGAAATAAAGCTTGATGCTACACTCTGAGGCACAATGACTCTCTTTATCCCACCTGAGGAAATGCACAAGAACCAGAGAGCACAGTTCTGGGGATGAAATGAACTCAATAAACAAACAGATCACATCTCAGTTTTTGTTTATTGTGTGTAGTATTTTGTTTGGTAGAAATGATGCAGTGCGTGAGTAAACAAGGCTGTGTGTGTATTATTATGTGTGTGTTTCACAGCGTGTTGTAATTGATGTTTAAAGTACAGTTGAAGTACCATGTAATTACATTGACTTGTGTTTATGAGGTCATAACTGCTCCACCGTGAGTAACCCTGAATAAAAGGCTTGGATATTATTAATGGATTAAACGCTTTGACTGTGTTTTAAGGTCTGACCTGAGGAGTCTTTACACTGTGTGAGCTTTCTGTCTCTACTACAACAAGCAAACATGTTTCGGTCGGAGGACGGTGGCTGCTGAGGGTCATGGTGTAGAGCCACATTCTCATTTGCCCGCCTCTCTTCGTGCAGTGTGTCAAGTTACGCACGGAAGCACCACACTTCCGGTTACGAGTTTCAAAATAAGACTAAGCTCGATACATTCGTGGGATTTCTCCAAACACCTTTATTTTATTTGTGTGTTGTTTTATTTACTCGAAATATATACTGTGTACAACAGGCTGCTACAAATATTACATTACATTACAACGTTTCTATAAGGCTGTGTTACTTTTTAAGTACGTTTTGTGGCATATGCTTTGACTAATGGATGTCACACAGTAGCTGAACTATTCCTACAAATCTCCCTCTCATTAAGTTAATTAACTTATTAGCCATTATAAATATTTACATTAAACAATTTACAGCATGTTTCTACATTATTATTATTTGAATCAACTTACAAGCTGGTTTGCTGGCTAACACAGCCAGAAATAACTAAACTGTTAAAGTTAAAGCACATTTCCTACCAAATACTGCTATTTTGTGTATTGGGCTATATTCAATATTGATAAGAAATAAGGTTTACATTATGTTTAAGGTGTATTGTTAACATCTGGCCTGGGACAACAGATTAAATTTGGAGGAAGGCTAACCAAAAAGATCTTTAAATGGAATGGGGAACAGAGAGGTTTCTACAATATTCTCTCTTTCTAATGTACTTTTTATTTTCAGGAATAATTCACAGTGGAATAGGAATACAATAAGATCCATGAGCACTGGCAGAACTGGTCCCGGAGGTAGGCAGATAGTGTGTTGGGTTGGATCCTTAATGAGGACATTTCTGTCTTGGCTTTTTTCATGTGAGCATTCTGGCTGCTTGTTGTTGCTGTAACCCCAGATGGGCTGGGCACCATATGGCACAGGACAGTCAGATAAACAAATCAATCCATCAATCTAACTCTGGCTCAATTACAATTCTTACTTTCTGTTTACAAATGAGCATTGTTAAAAACAGACCCACTGATCAGAATAAATAGATTTTATATTATGAGTAGTAGTAGAGTAAAACAAAGGTTTGGACCACCGAGCTGACTCGTGTATCTATCAATTCATCACTTTTGTTAATAATATTAATGAAGCAGAATAAGCTTTATTGGCCAAGCATGTAAACAAATACAAGAGAAAATAAATATCAATAAATTGACGTTTACATACCCTTTAAGACAACGGACCAAAATGAAAATGGCGAAACCAAAATGTTTGGCATCAAAAATATATCGTCAGTATATTTAAAAAAAATTTAAAAAATTGATCTCACTAAGCAAATTCAGGCTGTAGACTTTGGACCATTTTCATATGTATATATGTGTGTACTATCTACAGGCACACACACACTATATATATAGCATATATATAGCCTATATAGCCTATATATATGCATGTTTTTTATTTGTTTACCCGCATATATAAACAATAACATGTGTAGACAGTAGACAATAGGATGCTGAAATAAATAGTAGTTTATGTCTCTTTTGTTGAGCTTGTT
>NW_023339696.1:20879893-20889147 GCF_004916995.1 Morone saxatilis | reverse complement strand
AGTCACATTCACATTCCCTGTATACGTTCCCGGCCAATAAAAGCGCTTGAGTACGACCTTTATTTTGAAGGCAGCGCGGGGGGCTTCCGGCCTTGCGCAGCTGTGATTAGCTGAACGCGCCTCTTGTCTTTTGATAAAGGAGTCTCATTCGGGCGACGGCAGACATGGAGGAGCTGAGCGCCGTGGGAGAGCAGGTCTTTGATGCGGAATGCATTTTAAACAAACGCCTGAGAAAGGTCGGAGCCCCCCCCCACCCCCCCACCCCCAATCCCGGTACACTGCTCGCCGTTACCCTCCGGTTCCTCTCCGCGGCTGCTTACTAACGCGATCGTCCTCTCGTGCTTCTCTTTCAGGGAAAGTTGGAGTTTCTGGTGAAGTGGAGGGGATGGTCCGTCCAAGTGAGTACCGCCGCCGTGCTGCCTCGCTGCTGCTCGCGCGAGCCGCCGAAACAATGCAAACCAACCAAGCAACAGCGGGGCGCTTGTTGCTTTTACTCCGAACCCGCTCGCTCTCGTGGGGTCGAAACACCGAGTAACTAAACAACAACAACAACAACAAACAACAACAGGGCAGCAGCGCGTTTGCTTTATGTTACGCTCCATCCGGTTTCTGCTTCTTCAGTTGCATTCTTTTGTTCATAACACCTCACATTCTGGGAAGTTAGCGGAACGCTAAAGGACACCCGTTTCATGCTTTCTCGCTGCTGTGTGTCTGACTTTCCATCCCTCGGTTTAATCAGCTGAATACTTTATCTTCAATTCTTTTTATTTCTCACTTTAAACAAGTTCGCGTGCGAACCCCAGCACCAATCAGTCCGTCAGCTGGGACTGTTCGATATTGGATTTCTAGCTACCTCTAATATAACGTTGACTCGTTACATAAGTCCAGTTTCCCTGTTTTTCTTCTGCATTCATCTGCTGCTTTAAGGCTCCGCCTCTGCCCTTCATTTCTTGCTCACTTGCCCTTCTCTGTTCCCTCCACATTGTTGCTGTAATCCACCATCCAATGCACACTGTTGCCTGCCAGCTACATGGCTTTCTAGAACCACCTCCTTTGTGTGTGTGTGTGTGTGTGTGTGTGGAGAAAGGGGTGGGGGTTGATTAATTACTGGTGACTGCTGATCAGAACGGGGGCCTGTTCAACACAAGATGATGGGGAGAAGGATCATTCCACATGCATGTAGTTCAGCCACTTGAAGGCAAAAAAACAATGTGCCTGTGTTTTCTGTTTGCTTTTGCAGTTAACGGAAGCTTTCTGATCCTCTTAAACAATGATTTAAATACCCGACACCCTCAGGGCCCCGCAGTTTACCATCCCCTGCACGCTCCAAGGAAAGGAGCGAACAGCATGTTTGATCTCTTAAAATGTAGAGCATTTTTTTTTGTTCTTTATATACTATATATATATAATACTATAATGCAGCCAAACAAAGTAGAATGAAGACACACCGGCCTAATTCAGCGTTTCAAACAGAGCTGGGTAGTTTGATAATGTACAGGTGCGGCCATGATAAGATGAGGTTATTTTTGCCTGTACCGATCACATGAAGTGTATTTTTCAAGACTTCCCATACAATGTCAGGACACCTCAGACCCTAAAAGCGCTCTTTCCTCGATCCTTGGTGGTGTTGTCTTTTTTTCTGGCAAGATGCACAGGTTTGTTCTGTGGAAACTGAAATCGGATCTGAGAGGGGGAGGCAGGTTGGAAAGCGTCCTCCTGATGATGGTGATGCCTTTACCAAATAGCCAAACTTTCCCAAAAGGAATCCCCACAGTATTTCAGCCCCAGACAATCCGTATAAAACTTCCCCCGCTCTTCTTCCAGCAATCCTTTTTTAGCCACGGCGAACTGATCGCACTGCTTCGTTCTTTCATTTTCTTCTTTTTGGGGGAGGAATGCATGAACCTGTCTCTCCTCTGCGCAGCTGGAATGGTTGCGAGCAGGGCGGGTTTCAGGCGGTGTTACATGAACTGCCAGTTTCAGTCGAGTATGAATTCACGTTGGTTCGAAATCGCTTTCGCTGCCGTGGGTGGTCGTTCAATGACCACAGTTGTTTAAAGATTCGATTGTGGATTTAAAGATTTATTGCAGTCTGGTGGACACAATTACCTGAATAATCTGCTGACTTGGGTGAAAATGGATTCTTTTAAGGGAAAAATGTTTCACCTTATTCCCGTTGAACAAGATACGTGCCCGTGTTTGCTACTGGTTTATTTGTCTAATTTAATTAGTAGTATTGTTTTAATTTATTAACTGTAGATTCTGTTCTGAGCCTAACTTAATAACTAGTTGAAGACTTTATCTGGACGAGTCCGATAACAGATAGTTTTAGCGTATTTGTAATGTTTCACTTTGTCTGTAGACGTTTAACAGATTATCTATAGAGTAAATGTGACAACTCATGACCACAGTGTGTCTGAATCGAACCAAACTTTAACCACAGTGGTGTAATTAATTCAGAAAACAGTTGCTGAATCTCAACTCAATACAGTGTTACCAAATGGTCTTTCTCAGCCGATCCTTATATCATTTGAGTCAGGTAACATCCAGGTTGCCCAGAGTCCTCTCTTTCTGAATGAACAAACTCTGTTGAGTCCTTTTTTTTTTTTTGCTGCTGGGGCTGAAGGGGACATATAACCTTGCTTCTTCACTTTATTTTGACTAACGGCGTGATGTGTGACACTCTGCGTGTCAATTCATTTCAGACACAACAGCTGGGAGCCCCAAGAAAACATCCTTGACCCGAGACTGTTGGCTGCGTTCAACAAGAAGTGAGTGTCCTTATCGAGACAATACCACAGCAGAGAGCGCTCTGTCATTCAGCTCAGACACACTTTAAGTGCTGTGATGATTAAGTGACTTGGACCAGTCCAAAAAAATTCCCAGCATTAATAGACTTATTGTGTTTTTAGCAGTGATTTCTTGATGTCAAAGTATTGTCATTTTTCAGACACTCGATGTAGTTCTAATCCTGCTGATATTTCAAATACTTTATACTAATGTACAGAATATTACAGTTTATTTAACCTTGTTGGTTCAGAGTTTGCTCGTGGACTTAATGATTCAGTCAGGGATGCCCCGATCCAATCTCAGTGATCGGTATCAGCGCTGATGCAGGCGTTTTAGAACTGATCAGAATAGGCTGTATTGAGGTTCATTGACCTGATCTGAACTTTTGTGTCACGTCAGCTGTTTTTACTCAAAGCTTCCGTGCACGGTGCAGCCATCGTCACCTCTCCCCGCTGTGTGCCTCCCTTTACTCCAGCTCTGTGTCAGTGTGTGAGAGCAGGGGCAGCCCCACCCGTGGTGAAACCCCACAGTGGGTGGGGCTGCCCCTGCTCTGGGCCACTGATGGGGCAACAAAAGCCCCACAAACAATAAGCTCAATAAGAGTAATTACATAATGTAATCTGCACAAAAGAAGTACAGGCTAGCAGAATAAAGACATTCAAGTAACTCAGGCAGACTGCACTGGAGAAACGAGACCAAAAAGATTACAAAGGGTTTGTAATTTTATACTTCATCACTATCCCCTCATTAAGTGTTTGCTGAAATTGTTTTTTTATATATAGAGAGCAAGAAAAGGAGCTTCTGATGCGCAAGAAGGGGAAAAGGCCGAGGGGACGACCACGGAAAATCCTAGTAAGTACAATTCAAAGCAGAGTATCATTGTTGGTGGCTTAGTACACACTGTCTGATATTTGCTCTTATATTTAGGAAAACGTGCCCGAAGCTCCAAAGTCAAGCAGCTCTTCGTCTGGCTCATCTTCATCATCCTCTGATTCCTCATCCTCGTGCTCCTCCTCTTCATCCTCATCAGACGACGATGACGACGAGGGCCACGCCGAACAGGCAAACCTGAGCGTCAGAACACGAGACCATCATCCCGTCCCCCAGAAGAAGGCGCAGATTGCCGTGGCAAAACAGGAGCCCCCAAAGAAACGGAGCAGGAAACCCCTACCCCCCGACGTGAAGGAATTTCAACAGAACAAGGGCCCTCGCAAGATCCCGAAGACGTCCAAAGATACCGATCTTCCAGGAGCGATCAAGAAGCCCGTTCACCCAGCAAGCTTCACATTCATGGGTTTTCATCGGGGCTCGACCAGGGATGCAGTGGGTGGTCAGAACAAGGGCCCTCTGACCCAGGGCGGGGTTGTTAAAAACTCCATGGGCTCCGTGGGATCTGGCAGGTCAGTCCAACCTGCCTCCCCCTCCCTAAACAAGTCCAGCCAGAGCAGGAATGTCACTGAGGGTAAACTGTCCATCTCCAGTGTGAACAGCAGTCTGGATTTGAAAGCAGCTGCTAGTAAATCAAAAGGGGTAGCAGCGTTAAATCTGAATACATCCAAACACCCAATTCAAGGGACCACTCAGCATACACTAAGTTCCCCCAATGGACAAAAGAAACCCCAGGCCCCTGTGTCAACACTGCAGCGGATACCCAATACTAAAGCAGTGGCTTCCTTACCATCGAAGAATGCCTCCTCCAATCAGGGTCCTGGCCTTCAGCCCCTCAACCTTCATAACAAACTGGTGCAAGGCAACGATGCTCCTGGAAATGGCACTGCCCCAGTGTCAGGCCTGAGGAACGCAACGAACCCAGCAAGGAAAACGACGGTCACACAAAATCAGGAGTATAATCCCCCCAAGAGTCCAGCGGCCCCCGGAAGACTGCAGGCCAGAAAGAACCAGCCTGGAGCAGACAAGGTCAAAGAGGCGACTGAAATCCAGACCCCCAGAGTCCAAGGTAGGCTAGAGAAGAGCAGCGTGCAGAAGTCCTCCACCGAGGTCCAGAGCCAGCAAGAGAGGTCGGCCTCCAAAGACGGCAAGAAAGCCAAAATGAATGACATGAGCACGGGCGAAGACGAGAGCAGCTCAGACTCCGACCAGGACTACGCTGGACAGAATCGCTCAGTAGCGGTCCAGAACCAGGACTGGAAGCCCACGCGGAGTCTGATAGAACATGTGTTTGTCACGGATGTCACTGCTAATCTAGTTACTGTCACAGTCAAGGAGTCGCCAACCAGTGTGGGCTTCTTCAGCATTCGCAACTACTGACAGGACTCCACACACTGCAAACCAGATGGGACCCTGAAGCAAACAGAGGGCTTTTGGGTTCGGAAGGATTTAGATAAACCTTTGGCTGGAGAATTCCTGAGGAATGTGTCAGGGAATGGAGGTTAATTTGCTCTTCATCTTATTTTAGGTAAAAGACCAATTTTTAGGTTAAAAAAAAAAAAACAAGTTATGGATTGTGATTATTTATTTGTCTACAAATTGTTCAAGAAGTGGCTGTGGATGGAGGAAGAGATGCAGAAGGTTCCATTTTGGTCTCGCCGGATCTTTGTGGTTTCAGTGAGCCCAAAATTAGAAAAATAACTTATTCATCTTTGAAGTATCAAGATAAAACACCAACGCCCTGTGTAGGTTGCTGAACCTATACTCATACAGTCGATCATGTTGCTCTCTTCTGTGTCTCTGTTGAGATGATCTTTTGTGATGTATAACAACAGATGAGAGGAATGTCTAAGTGAAGAAATGATGAAAGGGTAGGCATGGATAGGAGTAGCTTCTTTTATGGGTAGCAGACATTTAGTTTGTCAGTGTTGTGAATCCATACCAATCAATAGCTAATGTAAAGCAGTTTTTAGTTCTTAGTATAGTATTGTTTATTTTTTAATGTTTCATAAATTAGCTACCTCTTTTTTTCTCAACGTTTGCTGCATATGTATATTCATTTCTCATGGGATAGGAAAACCTTTCCCTCCAGGGTATACCATCATTGTGTGTCCGTATGTTTTTTTTTTTTTTTTTATATAGCTAATTGTATTGGACTCTCGTGCGGGGTGAAATTGTGTTGGTACCAGCACCCTGATCGAACGGAAAGAACAGCTTCATTTCTGGGTCATGTAAAACTCCATCAGGACAGCCTCTGACTTCCACACTGTGTCGAACTGTGCGCGCCGTTATCGCCTCAGTAAGGAGTTTCATTCCACAGTGCAGCCAGTTTATCAGCGCAGTTTCCCAAACGGGCTGAAGCATGTGGGGAGTCAGATACGGTATCTCGGTCCCTCCGCTACGTGCAGATAAGGCTCTTGTCCTGGCAGAGGTTTGCTCTTCTGCCTGCGCATCAGTTCTGCCCTTCCAGAAGATATTCACCAGCGACTTTAATCTTCTCAGACTCATAATTAATATGGACAAAGACCAGAGAATAAGTGCTTGTGTTGAAATGGCAGGATGACCATGGGCATTCGCACCGGACGATGCTTCTCCCTCAGACAGTCGGAGCTTCCCATGAGCCTTTGAGTTCGCTGAAGGCTTTGAAACCACTTTGGCAAAGGACGGGTGTGGACAATGCTCGAGAATAAGCAGCTCAGCGTTGTTTGTCGCTGACCACAAAGCACCAGATGTCATTCTGTCTGTTGCTACTGGTGTTTCAAACTGAAATACCAGATTTGTTTTTTTTTTTTTGTTTTTTTTAACTTGCAGCTGCAGACGTCTCATTTCACCCGCCTGCATGGGTTCAGGAGCTGCAGGCCCGGCCTCCCAGAGAAAAAAGAAAAAGGTTTTTATCTGATGTAACGGAAAAGAAACCACAACAATGTGCGCTACTTTCTGCTCCCTCGAGAGGAGTTCAGCAACCAAGCACTTCGACTGAACTCTTCTGTCTAATCCTGCTCTGCAGACTGTGCCTTTCTTTCTCTCAAAGACTTAACACAAAGGCATTACCCCAAAGATGGCTAGAATTTCAGGTTGTTCAATAAAGGAGTACCCCTAGAGCATAGCATGGAGACTGGACCAGTTTTATTGTTTTGAAGCGGGAAAGGAAACCACTGCTGGAAGACTTTTTCACAAATGCATGGAACATTTTGATGCCTTATTGAAACAATAAGAGTGGTTTAGGTTAAAGTCAGAGAAGTAGTTTCCATTCAGGATCAGCTGAAAAACAAAGTGCATCAGGCGGTAGGTGAAGATTAGTCTAGGCACAATCAGAATGTCATTTATCACCACCATGTGATAGGCTATGGGGTAATGCAAGGTGTTTTATATGGAACATTCTTTCTAATGTATCTGATTTCTTATTTGATGAAAAGAACAAACTTGGCATAAATATGTTTCCAGTTTTTTTATTTTTATTTAGATCTACTAACCATCTCATTGGAGTATTGTTCTCTTTATAATCTATTTATTTCAAATCAAGAGCCTTTCAGGGTAGGACAGTGTCAGCAATCCTTGTATTGTGCCACTCGTCAAATTGACTAATAAATGGTACAACCTTATGTCTGACTGGGTTTTTTCTTTTTAAGTAATTTGTCAGGTAAAAACTCAGAACATTTGCTGGTTTCATCTCCTTGAATCTGAGCACCTTGCTTGTTTTTTATTTATCACAATCAGTTGAATATGTTCTGGTTTTGGACTGTTTGTCGGACAAAATGAGCAATCTGAAGACACCACACTTTCACTATTTTCAGTCAAATAAATAAAGATGTTCCTTTATTGATCAGCCGTAGGGGAAATTTGGCACAGCACCACAGGAGAATGTAGTGCAAGAGTAGAGAAAGAATAAAATACAACAAAATAGAAATATATAAAAAACGGTGGAATATGGTCTGGATGGATAACCGTAAGTATGTTTCAAGGTATTGTGTAAAAAAACGTGTGGGATTATGAAAGTATCGTGGTTGTAGGTCTGCTTTCAGCATGTTAGCAATAAGCTGATGTCAGCTAAATGTCAGGTCTGGATTCATTCTCTCTGAAGCAGTGTACATGTAGTCCTCATTAGCACCACTGCTAAGTTAGTCACATCTATTAAGTAAGACTTTGTATCCCTGATCTCCACCATGGCTCAGACACATGTACTGCAACCACCACTAGGTGGTGCTGTTGTACTTGAAGGTAAAGACACCCAGGAGTGCTCCAGTTCCCTAATTAACCGTAATTATATAATCTGTTAGCTCACACACTTGAGTGCCATCCTTATTCTGTTTTATATGCAGCACACAAACAGTTTTCTCTCTATAATAATAGTACGACAGCATACACTAGTATTTCCTCTAGTGAAAGACATGATATAAAGTGAATAGGGTTTTTTATCTCTTGAGTTATCTACAACCACAGTTTATAATTTCAAGTGCTTGCCAAGAGAAATGTAGATGTCCTCTGTGTCCGCTGCATCCTCATCTGATGATCTCAATAACACTGTACATGCCAACATGTTCACTGTGTTTCCAGCGATTCAGTTACAGCCGCTCATTCCATTAGATTTGCCTCAGGGTCTGTATAGGCACTGGGTATGTGTATGGCTTGGCTGTGCAATATGTCGTGTCTCTAGCCCACAAACCTGGAGTCCAGAACTCTACTGAGAACAGTGGAGTCCTGGACTGGAGGCAACCGCGGAATAACTCAGGTTTTGATTTGGCATTTAGTCGTTCAAATCAAATAATCTCTCAGTAACAGCAGAGGGGAGAATACAGGCTGCCTGTCTGACACTTTCACCGGTTTCTCATCAGTCCTCAGCTGCAGACAGCCACCAGCACTGGCCATTTCACTGTATTAATCATTAGCAGCTATTGTCACACTGTGTTTAGTATGTGTGACCTGTAACCATAACAGATAACAATAGTGTTGTATTCACTATACTCAAACTACTCGCTGATTAATTATTTCAGTCCAGGGTTTTTCAAAGTCTGACACCGGGCTTCCTCTGGAAAAAGGTTTCCCCCTCCCCCGTTAGTTTACTTGCTTAGTTTCACTCAATTCCTGGATGCTTATGGAATCATAATTATGTTATTTGATCCCATAAATACTTTTAACAATTGAGCCAAGGTAGCCTAATATTGCTGTTTAACATAAACAGACTACACCAAATACATTTAAAAGTTCTGTCCTAAGGCATTTATTAGTTTCTGACTCTGGGAACGTTACTGTATCTCTAAACCAGTGGTTACCAACCTGGGGGGTCGCGATCCCCACTAGGGGTCGCCAAAGCTTTGTGGGGTGCCGTGAGGCCTTCTTGATTTTAAGGGGTGTAAGAAAACTTAAAGAATATACACAGTAGGCCGATATCTCAGCATTTGGTTCACTTCTGTGTAACATAAATGTAAAGTAAAGTAAATAGTCTAACAGAACAATGGCAAGAAAAAGCATCAGGGACAAGAAAACACTGAATTTGTCAAAAAAGAAGCCTATTGAATTGTTATAAAAAATACATAATACAGACAGAATTGTATAAAAAGTTCCCTAAACAGGAAATA
>NW_023339696.1:20878866-20879771 GCF_004916995.1 Morone saxatilis | reverse complement strand
AAAAGGCTGGGAACCACTGCCCTAAATCTAATAATCTATTTAACCAAACCACATTCAGGTGATTCTTTGTGATCTCCTTTTGATAATATAATAACTCGTGTTTTTTTAAGAAATAGTTTGGAGCCCCACCTGAGGGAGCACGTCTCCAACTTTGAAATCCTCTGTTTCAGTCAAATGTCAGAAAAAGAATCAGCAATTTAACAAGCTAGGAACCGTTTACCAAACACTTGTAGGTTTCTGCTTCACCATTCTCATATCATTATACACTATATCGTTGGTTTTTTTCACTGCACAGACAAAAAAAGCTAATTGTAGATGACACCCGGCACCTGAATCAGAAAGATAAGAAGAAACTATGTGTTAAATGAATGTAGTGGAATTACCAAGTACAATATTTTCCAGTGTAGTGGAGTCAAAGTGTAAAGTAGTGTAAAATAGAAATACTCAACTAAAGTGCAAATACCTCAAAATGAAGAACAATACTGGAGTAGATGGAAGTGCTACCAGTACTGGTTCGTGTTGTAAGCAGCTCATTCTAAAGCATTGTTATTGTTCTGCTGAGGAGACTAAATGAACGAGAAAGTCTGCAGCACCTTTCAACACGCAGACACCCCTCTCCCTCTCTCACCACCCCTGTATTTACACACTCTTAAAAACACTGTCACACAGCCTGACTAACTGACAGAAGTTATCATTACACAAAGCGCTCGATTCCATAATTTATAGAGATCCCCGTCCCAGTCATGTGGAATTCTCCCAAAATAAATTCAAGTAAACACTTACGCGACAAAGAGGCACTCACAGTGGCCTGGTATGCATAAACAGTATGAACAGTGTGACAGTGTAATCCCAACCCCTCTACCCCCCCAGCACCACCCCACCCCCAGCCCAACACACACACACAC
>NW_023339696.1:20866914-20878766 GCF_004916995.1 Morone saxatilis | reverse complement strand
TTGTAGGTTCTGCTTCACCATTCTCATATCATCGGTATATTGTCAACCATCCAGGCAGCACTATACCATCCAGAGACCTTCTTTGGTATTTCTAATTCCACTGCACAGTACAACCAAAAGGCTACATTGTAGATGACAACCACGCGGCACAATGCAATTCTTCAGAGAAGGGAGGTAAAGGAGAGCGTTGGAAACTCAATGCTGCTTAAATCGAATCTGTACGTGGAATTTGACAATACAATAGGTGTCCAGTTCCCACAGAGTATGTGGGAGTCAAAGTGTAAAGTAGTCAGGGTAAATGGAAATACATCAACTAAAGTGCAAATACCTCAAAAATGCAAGAACAATACCTGGAGGTATGATGGCAGTCGCTACCCAGTAATGTTCGTGTTGTACAGCAGCTCATTCTAAAGCATCTGTTATTGCTTCTGCTGAGAGACTAAATGAACGAAGAAAGTCTGCAGCACCTTTCAACACGCAGACACCCCTCTCCCTCTCTCACAAACCCCTTCCTGTATTTTTACACACTCTTAACAAACACTTGTCACACAGCCTACCTCAACTGGACAGAACAGTATACTCATTACACCCAAGAAGCGCTCGATTCCATAATTCCCTATAAGAGATCAGTCCCCGTCCAGTCATGTGGAATTCTCCCAAAAGTAAATCAAGTAACCACTTTGATACTAACGCGACAAAGACGGCACTCACACGTGGCCCTGGTATCTCAGACAACAGTGATCGAACAAGTAGATGACAGTGTAATCCAACCCCTTCACCCAGGTCCCCGCAGGCGGACCACCCCACCCCTCCGCAGCCCAAACACACACAGCACACACACACATATATATATACCCAACAACCCAGCCCAGCGCTGACTTCAGGCTGGGGTTGGAAATGAGCCTAAACCCCCACACCTCACCCCCAGTGCCGATCCCCGACACCCCTTCCTCCTCCTCCAGCCCCACACCTGACTCCTGGCAAAATAAGCCAGACTCCAATCCATCTTCCATCGCAATAACACACACCCCAGGACCATGTTGTTTTGAAGAGCATTCAGCAAGTTCATCTCCGGGGATGTTTTTTTTTTTTTTTCTTCCCCAGGACATTGTATTGTTTTAGCAACACAAGATGCCGTAAATCAATCAGCCCTTTGCTTAACTCTGGCCTTTGTTTGAAAGCCAGAAATAAGCTTTTTCCATGATGCATTGTTGAAAGTAAGCAACTGATACAAAAGGATGCAAACACAACCATGATCGGAGGCGTAGGGGAACTTACTTTACTCACATTTTCACTCGCAGAAAATATTTGACTTACCTTTGGCAGACACTAATATGTAAGCGTACATTAGTGCTTCTCACAACAGATATTTTGTTTTTTTATTGCTTTATGATGGCTCCATACCAAACTAGAGGCAAGAATGTACCCACTTTTTTTATTTTCTGCTTCATAATTGGCCAGAAACCCGGCTGCTTGTTGACTAATACGGGCATTTAAAGGCCTCGACTGCTACTGATATTTCATTTTCTCTGTTTGTGTTTGTGTTTGGACTCCTCTCTACCTTGAGGATTGGAACCAAGCGGAGCTGGCTGAGTTTAAAACGCCTGGGACGGTTGCTATTCGATTTCAAAGGGAATGTTTAGAAACCTGATCCGACCCTCCAGCGAGCATACCTTCTACACCCACGTCTCCCTCGCCCCTCATTCTAAATCACTCCACTGGAGCAGTGTAAACAAACTTCAGTTTGCTCTCTGATATTGAGAGGTTAAGACAAGCGGCAATCCTCCACTATGACAACACGGCCTCAGACAGACGATGTCATCTGTCTTACCTCACTCTCCATCCATCACTACGCCGGAGTCGACATGTCTGACAGTCCCACTCTCGCTTTTCTCGCTGGCACAGGCCCTCCACATCTGTCACATTTTCCTCCAAGCTTACTTTTATTACACCAGATGAACTCCGCCTTCTTCCCTCTGAATTTACGGACACCTGAAGGGCAAGCGGGCAGCGAGAAAACCTATTGATTAGTCAGGGTATCTGATGTCATCCCGGCACCATAAACATGTTTTTCAGTTGCAGCTCAGCTACCTGTGAAACGTGACACAGCAACGTCAGAGCCAGACTGTACAGAAAGAATTCATTGGATGCAAAAAAAAGTATGAATAAAAACATTTTAATAAGAAGTACTGAAGTTAATTAAAAGTTCAAAGAAAGTTTCAAATTATATAGAATAAAGAATAAAATTGTATTAACTATTTATTGAGTGATTTAAATTTGACTTGATGCAGAACTGATGAATAAGAATAACTTCAGACTGGACTGAAAAGATTGGAGCTTGTTTAGCTCTTTAGGAAGCGATTTGAAGAGGTGCGTAATTAATAGTTAATAACAGTTAATAGCCCATTAATAGTCCTAGATTAATGGGGATTGTGAGCAGGTTATCTCTAGATGATTTGGAGGAATGATAAATGTTATAACTTACATATTTTAATACTACTTCCATTACAGTATATACATACATGACATATGACCGTGCTCTGATGTTAAAGCTAAAAATTAAAGTTTAAAGGCAACACATATGGTGATTTCTAAGAAACAGTCATATTTCCACTTCCTCTAGTCTAAAACGTTGGATAACCACATCTGATTTATTGCTATTTAGGGAGGCCAGACAACTGTGTAAGAGGTTCTCAGTATTGGCCAGAATGAAATGTGGATGGATGGAAATAATACAATCTTCATTTCAGTCCTAATATGTTCAAACTTCAAGTAAAAAAATGACATCAACTGCTGCCCAGTTGGCAGTACATCTTTGGTCAGTGGAGCCGATAAGTACCACCAGTGCTGTTAACATTAGCACAGCTGTGTCTCCAGATGACATCACAGAGGAGGAAGGGTTTAAAGAAAGAAAATGAAGGGACCTAAAACGGAGACTTGAGGCACACCAAATTATGTGCCGTACTTCTTTAGCTTAACTCCAAACCACAAAAACTCTGCTAGCCAGGTAGCAACTGAGGACAGTGTTTTATGTTGTTTTCATTGACTCTATTATGAAGATTTGTAATTTTTCCGGTTGAGTTAAAAAAAATCTAAAATATCTACCAAGAAAGGTTTAACATGGTTCAAAAACCGTGGTATTAATAATGTAGCTGGACATTCAATAAAACAAAATGGTGTTTACATTTAGTGACAATGAGAAGGGTTTGCCACAGCGAATGAACCTTCATATAGTCATCGATTCAATATAAAAACATCGATTAATGCAGATCTAAGTGAGAACTACAGACATGAATTATATCATTTGTCATTTTATCTGTACGAGCCAACGTTTCCACACTAGCAGTGTGGCTCGAGGGATGAGCACTTTAGTCCAGACAGAAATATTGACAAATGTCGGATGGACTACAATGATGATTCATGACGCCTGAAAAACGTATAACATTCCCATCAGCCTCTCCTGATGTTTTGTGTTGAGTAATAATGAGCAAATGTTAGAGTGCTAACACATAAATCTAGTGAACATGGTGAACATGATAGCTGCTACAGGTTTTGTTCACAGCACCACTGTGAAGCCTCACACAGCCACAAGTCTAGGTTTAGACTAGATACTATGCTGGAAATCATAGTTTTACAGTGTCGAGTTCAGACATTTACCAATAACAACCCCAATGATTAAGTAATAATACAACACGGTAAAGCACTGTTACAGCAGAGATAACAGGAGAGTGAAATAAAAAGTAGGCAGTATGACAAAGAGCTATTATACAAAAGCAGTTTTAGACATGAAAACCCATTTCTCTTCCAGTGAGTCTTTTAACACCCACGGGGCAGAAATAAGGAGGAATCTCCCTTTGCTCTGAAACTGAGGTAACAAAGTCAAACTGTATCTACCAGACAGAAGGTGCCAGCGGGAAGTTTGCCCTTCTGATCTTTGTATAATCTGCTCTGGGGAAGACACAGCTACTCTCCTTACACCTTCAAAGGCGCCTCTCCTTAACTTTCAGCCTCACATCCTAATCTGATTGAGGAGGAGAGAAAATATTGACTGTTTCGCAGGACAAAGCAGGGTAAATATTTGAAACCATTGCTATGATACACTAGTGGAAATGGAGCTCAAATATTGACAATTTCTACAAATCATTTAGAAACAACAACCTAAACGTAGCTCTTTTTAAAATGACTTTAACAGAAATGGAAATGGTTAGTTTCATGTCGGTTTTAGTCAGTCAATCATATCAACTTGTTCTGCTAGAACATCATATATATTCATACAGGCCTTTCCAAGCTTTGGCATTCACAAACACTGCATTAATTTCCCCCAAACTGGGGTCCTTTGGTCAACCCACATAAAACTCCATAAAGCCAGTGGCACCAGGAGAGGCGCGCTGATAAATCAGCGGCAGGCCGCGAACAAGGCCCGGTGCCGGCGGACCTGTGTGCAACAGGACAAGTCTATCGGTGAATTTCACAGGTCATTACTCTGGCTCCAGCCATCGCAGCCTCCAGTGGCTCTGGAGACGGCCAGCTTTTTTCTCAGAGACAACAGCTTACTGGGCTTTGTGCTAGCTAAACAAGCGTGTCTGTCTCACAGCAGTAGATTAATGTCTAGATAGAGGGTTTGCTCCTCAGGGAGACCTGTAGAGGAGCCATCCTTCAACCTTTGGAGGCCATTACACAATAACAAAATAACAAAATCTGAAAGAGGGGCTCATAGACTGAACCCTGTCCTCTGGGGCTACGAGAGAAAGAGAGAGAGAGAGAGAGAGAGAGAGAGAGAGAGACACAGGGAAAGAGATTTCTCAATTAAGTCTCACCAAAGAGAGGAGGGACGACTTTTATGCTCAGTAAAAGAGGAGTATAAAAAAAGAACTGCCATCCAGTGCTGCAACTAATGATTATTTCATAGTTGATGAATCGTTCAGGTATTTTGTGGTTTAATCAATCAACTGTCTTTTTGTCTTTTTATAATTACCCAGAGTCCAAAGGGACATCTTGAAAAGCAGTCCAAAGAAATTCAGTTTACTGTTATCTAGGACCAAGAAAAGCAGCAAATCCTCCCGATGGAGAAACTAGAGTAGCCTTAATGGACTAATGATGAATCGAAAAGAATTGGCTGATTTCATTTCCGATTAATCATTGCAGCTCCACAGCGGCCCATTCTGCAGCCTGAGGAGGGTTTTCATTGAGTGTCATCTGCAAGAAGTTGTGTGTGGTAAACACACAAACCCTCAGCCCTTCACATGAATGACAGTAAACAACACAGGATCTCTGGCTGCGCCCCCCCACCACCACCGCCACCACCACCCCTGAGGAGAAAGGGGGTCACACAAACACAGCATCAGACTGCCTCTTAATTTGTTTAAAGCAGCCCATTCAAACAGGACTGTCAACAGAGAGAAAATCTCGTTTCCAAGGCTGTCGCCATGGCTCGAGCCGTGTTGTTTAGGAAGGAGATCAGGACGCCGCTGACGACTCAGCTGACTTCCAGCACACACAGCTTCACAGAGGCGCCAGGTTGTAATTAACACTTTGCAGATTACGTTTACAGGACCAACATGGTCTGCTTGAGTTTTATTACCGCCTGGGTTGTGCTTCTGCCCTCCGGGGATACAAAACACTCTCTGTTTGACGTTGGCCTGTCCTGTGTGAGAACGTTTGACAGGTTTTTGATCGTGGTGAGAGTCTTCTGGCTGTTCACTGTTCTTCAGTGATAATGAGAATCTCCCCTCGCTTCTGCCAGTTTTCCAGCTATGACTGGAATAAGACACGCCGCAGACTGACAATATTAATCTATTTCTGTCCCCTATCTGCAGCTTTCATTCATTTATTTGAGCTCACGCTGTTGGTCTAACAGTCTTATTAGAGGAGCAGTGAAACTAATCTATTTCTTGGCAGCAGGCAGCAGACAGCTGGGCAGTGAGGAGTCGCAACAAAGTGGCTGATATAATTGCGGTGTAATCATTTTCATGCAGCTCCTCGGCTTCTTCTTGGACGGCAAGCAGTGCTTCAGGTTAACATGCTATGGTAATAAAGCAGCCATTAACGTGCCAATGACCTCAGAATGCGAGGGCCAAGTCATTCAGCTTTCATCAAACATGCCGTTTAGCTCAGATTTCTCACAGCCGACACAAAGGAATCGTCTTCAAACACACACAGACATGCTCAGTATTTAAAAAATGTAAATGTAAACCTGTCTGAAGTTAAAATATTTGGAGGATGTTGATTTACCATGTCAAAAGTGTTCAAACAGATTCCTTAGTCTTAGTCTTAGATCTAAATATACCAGATAAAAGCTTCGCTAATGTCCCGTGCTAATATTAGTCCTACTTAACATGCTGAACACATGCGCTTTTTAATCATGGGCCGCGGCAGTGTGACAGTTTGCATGCGGCGTCCATCAGCACTGAGACAGGCAAGCAGAGGAGGACCTGAAGGGGTTACACATGGTGCAGCTGTGGAAAACATCTGCACACATCTGTACCACTAGATGGCAGATATCCCCTGAAATACTCCTCAATGCAGATTCAGAACACAGCAGCTGTCATTAATATTCCTTCAATGCAAATTCAAAACTGATGGCTTCAAAAGTTCCCCGGCTAGAAATAAAACCGGACGTTTACCTGAAGTTCAAACCCGAAGCAAGACATGCTTCAAATGGGGAACCAGCATGCAGCTAATTACTACTGAAGCCTGTCAACAGCTAATTGTGGCAAACACTACTGAGAGAGTTCATCACAGATGTGAATACAGAGAGGTGTCAGTCTCGACGGAAAGAGCCTGGGTTTCCCATTCATCTCCCCAAACCACACTCGTGTGTCTTAAACACTTCACACTGAATTAAAGTGAAGTGGAAAGCCTCTCTCCAGACTAGCAGCACTTCTTTCCACTCCATGCCTGGGTGATAAATCTGTAGTCTTCCATCCTCTGCCGCCTGCTTCCCTTGTTCCTCTCTCTTTTATAAGCTCTCTTCTTCTCTCTGTTCGGGCAGCAGCGGGTTGCTCACAAAATAGGTCGAGGAAACGACTTTAGACCAGAGGGTTTGTGAGATTGGATCTGCAGCACAATTGAGGGAATCGAGAAGAAAATGTCCTCGAACACACCACAGTTCCAGTGGGTCAAACAACAGGTACCTCACGTTTATGAACGTGTATGAATGCGAAGCAAAGTGCAGCTGTACAAATGACCGATCTAACTCATTCAACACGTTTTCACTCCCAGCTCAAATACTGCTGCCTGGTCAGTGGCCCTTCGCTTTATGAGGCTGTGGGTGCCCCTCACAGTCATTTCTGGACGCGCCTAACTCTGCAGTCAATATAGCAATAATACATGGCATAACTTAAGTATGTTATGCAATTAAAATGCGTACTTAAAATAACACTTTGACTTCTGGTTTCAAACACACATTAAAGTCCTGGGTGCAAGTCCTGTGTTTGTTTGACGTGTCCATCCACTCCACCACCTCCAAATGTGGACTTTCTGGCTCTTTACACACCTCCACAAATAATGCTGATGTACAGCATTGTATACAGAGGGCCACTGACCAAACGGCGGCATTTGACGAGTTGTGAGTGAGACCAGGCTGGTCATTCCATTGTTCAGAACGAGGATCCTTTAATGAAACATTATGTGATCTCTATGCTTTGTATCCAGGAAGTTAAAGGACCAGTGTGAAGGATTTAGTGGCATCCAGCCAGGTGACATAGCAACTAACTGAACACCCGCTCGTGTCTGGATTTGATGGTTCTGTTAATGAGAAGGGGCTTTAAGGTGTGTAGGAGAAACTACAGTGGCCACGAAACCTGCAAAAAACAAGAGCCAGTGTTTGATTTGTCCTTTTTGGGCTACTGTAGAAACATGGCGGTTCAACATGGTGGCCTCCACAGAAGGCAACCCGCAGCATCTGTAGATAAAAACTGCTCATTCTAAGGTAATGAAAACACAGCGATTATTATTTTCAGGTGATTATACACCAACGAAAACACACCCATGAATATTATATTCCATATCTGCCAATAGATCCTCCTAAAGGTTACACACTGGACCTTTAAGGGAATAGTTCAACATTTTGGGAAGAAATTGGTGCCATGCTTAAGTCTGTGTGTTAAGTACAGAACTGGAGCCATAAGGAGATTTGCTTAGCTTAGCGTATAAACAGGAAGAATAGGGAAACAGTTAGCCTGGATGGCGCTCTCCAGAGAAAAAAATGCTTACCAACACCTAAAGCTCACTAATTAACACGTTGTATCTTGTTTGTTTTAACTCATACACAAACAGAAATGTAAAAACGCCAATTTGTGGTTTTAGGAGGAGTTACATGCTGGAACTATTTCATGGCAAACAATAACTACGGACATGCCTGTAAAACCAAATCTATGTTCTGTGAGTATTAGACCCTCCAGGCCAAATATGAGATACTTGTCAGGCAGGTTTTTCTTTTCAATAAATAAACACAATGAAGAAATGAAATCTTTGTGCTTGCTTAAATCTTTCACAGCTGAAATCTGGGATTACGCCTGAAGTAGTTGCCCATAAAACATACAGTATTTACGTGACATGTTTGTGCAGCACCTTGACAGAATGCAATTATATCTGAAAGCCACAGGCGTGTTAATGATGGTGCTGTGTCATCAGGATGGAGACGTGAAGTTGGTTTAGTCTCAGTCTCTGATGCTGGAGGGCTTTTGCTCCCGATAACCTTGATGCTTTATGAATTTCTGATAATCCAGATCTTAAGCGATGCTGCCAGAACTGTCATTCTGGGATAATCTCAGGTTGTCGTGTGCATTCACATTCCCCTTCTCACTCTGTGACGACTACGTGGTGAAACTCTTGGGAGAGATGTCTTAGTAAGACAAGGTCCTATGTCCTCTGGAGGTTTCTGGACAACTTGAGACAATTTTCTTTTGACCTTCCCCTTTCACTTTTTGATGCAACATTACCTCCTGCCCTTGCAGCAAAACGGCACTGAGTTGGGCCTGTTTTCCTTCACTGGTTGACAGTAGACTGTCAGCATCAGGAGGTTGCCAGCAAGCTGATACAAACTTTTTGTTTTAAGAGATTTACCAGTTACCAGTTCTACTGGTCAAGATCATGGATCTTAAATCATGTCCTTAGCTAGGCCAAGACACACTGGGCAATCACTTAGGCCCAAAGGGTGATACGCGAGCTAGGAAAACGCCCAAGCTATCGAACAAACACCGAATCAAAGTTTAGTAAGGCGTAGACCTAGACACGATACAACAGATGCAGAATGTGGCTGTAAACACACAGAGCTTGCTAGCTCCCACATAAGCATGTCAAATTCCTGTATAACCAAACTGAATGTTTTTGAACAACAACAGTATGTAATGTCCAACGCCCAGAGAAAAGAGAGAAAAACAGACAATCCAGCAAAACTGCCAAACTTATCCCCAATTTCTTAAACCAGACGCCTCTTCTCCTATCGTCCGACGCTGCCAGGAGTCCCAAGTATTGTGAACCACCCTGAACCAAACTCCCTGGGCAAGGATGAAGAACTGAAGACAGGAATCTGGTTACAAAACAAATCCTGCAAGCTTCCAGCTTCCTCCTGGCTATTTATTTGCTTCTCATATTTCTCTCTGACTGATATTATTTGTCTGGTTTTTGTTTTGCTTTTATGAGCAATGAAAGAGAATGAAATAAGTTTTTGGCTGAAGCAAATGCTGTGGTTCCATGGTGGACCTAAATAATGCATTATTATAATTATGCAAAGAATCCAGTTGACATAACTGGGTTCTTTGCATAATTATAATAATGTACAATATTATTGAAAATCTTTTCAAGCATTAAGTGACTTCATGTTGGTGTAATTACACGTTATATAGATTTTTGTACAACTTTAAGAAAAAAAGCCAGTTTGGGCAGTGTATGCAGTGAGAACTGTGCCTACCATCGGATAATGAATCATAAAATCTGATTAAACAGCTACTGGTTTGTGTCACTCTACAACCTGTAACCTCCTTTGCACCCTAAGTTGTTTCCAATATTATGTTGTTGTTGGTATCAAGTGAATATTGAAAGGTATTTTAGGAGCTAGAAATAATATGAAGAGAGCAGCACTCCTTGGTATCACTTTCTGAAGTTATTGTAGGTGAGAGGCGAAATCAGAAAGAGGACCTGGAAACAATTTGCAGAGATCCTGCACTGTGTCTGAGAGTCTCACAGACCTCCAGAAATGATTTCTTTAGATACTTAACGTCTGCAGCCAAGTGTGAAGACAGTGAATTAATAAATATCTTTAGGCAGCTTGTTTAGTTGTGCAAGATGACAGAATGATAGGAAAGATTTGGCATGCACTTGGGAACGGGTAAACCTGAATGTGCTCGACGCTTCAGAGGTGCCAGGGAGGGGTGGGAGTGGGTGGCGGCGGCGGCGGCGGCGGGGGGGTTTGCTTGGGAGAAATAGGGAGACACGGGAGAGGAATGATGGACGGCTCACACGCCAGCCATTGTGAGAAAATTATAGCTAGGTGCCGCCAACTGAGGCAGCGTGGCGGCCGGCCAAAGCCCCGGGAGAACAAAGGCCCAGGATCACTGTGTGTGAGTGAGTGCCGGGCCTGCCCGCGGAGCCCCAAACCTTCATATTTACATGCGACGCTCAAGAGTTAATTGCAGTGAATTCCTGCGCTGGGTGCAAAGTGGGGGCTGTTGTTGCTTTATTTTACATAACAAACACACCGTTTCTACTCTTCCTCTCCGTTTCCAGGGAACTTGAACCAAAAATTTGAGGTCTTTTGTTTTTGGCGCTCATGAGACTAAACTCTTCACCCAAAATGATTAATTGTTGCTTGTTTTTTCTTGTTCTGTGGTGCGGGGATGGCAGCAGCAAAAACTATTTTTTAAAGTTTTATCATAAAGACAATTATGGTGAGTCTTAAAAAAAACAAATGGTAGCAGTAGGTTAATACCCGCTAATATTTGGTTTATATACTCAGTGTTATCGTGGAGCTCTCCTCTTATAAACTGCATCGGTGGCTCCCTGAGGAAAACATGGAAGTTCCACACATTCCTCCAATTACCCTGTGTGTTTGGGGAAAGATTTGTATTTGATTCAGCTTCTCAGGAAATGTTCATGTGTGCGCTTTCAGCTTGCAGGAGAGCTTAGAGGCCCCTTTAACAAACCAGACCTCATCCTCACAGTAGTTGATGGACAAAAGCCAAAATGTGTCGGGGTTGCTACAGTTCCTGATCTTTCGTAAACGAACAGTGCCCTCTCCACTCTCTAGACTTGGCAGAACCGGCCCCATGCACATCAAAGTAGGGTCTGACCTTGCATACCAGATGAGGCTTGGATTAACGAGCTCTGGACATCAAACATTAGGATCGCCCCACACACACACACACACACACACAAGTCATCAAGCCCAGCTCGCCGAAATTTACAGTGGACAAAAATGCTGGAAAAATCAACATCAACCTTGCCACGCATCTCGGTTTGAACATCGTGACCAGGACTGGGAGCAGCGGCAGCAGCAGAGAGGATATTTCAAAAGCCTCCAATTATCTGATGTGTGGGAGAGCAGAATGAACTGGGCCGCATGCCAAACAGCATCCTTTACCAAACAAATAGAAACTTTTGACAGGACGTGTCTGCCTTTCGGAGGACTGCACACCAACAAACTGCTCACGTGGGGCGGCGACAAACGCTTCTCGTATTGAGCACTCAGTAATTTCTGTGACTTCATTTAACAAATAACATTCATGCTTCAGTCATACTAAAAAAAAGAGTTCTGGGTACCCAGTTAGCTCAGTCGGTAGAGCTGGCGACCCATATACGCAGCGGCCAGGGTTCGGTTGATGCATGTCGTCCCCTCTCTCTCTGCCCCCTTT
>NW_023339696.1:20863970-20866814 GCF_004916995.1 Morone saxatilis | reverse complement strand
TCCAACCTGCGGCCCTTTGCTGTATGTCGTCCCCTCTCTCTCTCTGCCCAAATAGGCCAAAAATAATACTTAAAAAATAAAAAATAAAAAAGAGTTCTGGTTGACGCTTTTATAAATCAAGGTATTATATAATGAATGGTGCTGAAATTAAGCCCTGGAAGGGTTTTGTCCGCCAAGGAGATTGGTTAGCAGTTTATCCCAGAAAGGTTTACCAGATATCAGTGGATTTTGGTACAAAGTCACCTTCGGAAAGGTGTGGAGGGAAGAAGGATTCAGATGCTGTTCAAAGATCTGAGGCAGAAAAAACACCCAAATAACTGGCTGCAACTAACAATTATGATCATTATTAAACAGTTATAAAATGTTAAGATATATATTCTGTTTGAGACATAAAACACAAAAGAAAATTTTAAAATCTTTATATTTGAGATGCAGGAACCAGAGAATGTTTGGTATTTTTTTCAATATTTTTGCTTGAAAAATAACTGAAATGATTAGTCAATTATTTTTTTCTCAATCAACGTAGTGACTAATCATTTCAGCTCTACGAATAATGAATGGTACTGACCATCCAACAAAACCCAACAGCTGACTGTGAGCTTTGTTACAGAGCCCGTAGATTGCACACGACCAGAGTTCGCCGGTGAGATCAAGAGATTCAGTGATTACAAATCAGAAAAAGATGAGTTAGACCAAAGTTATTGTAAAAATAAATTAGTACAATAAGAAGGAAGCTGAATTTACTAGACTAACTGTGAAACTCCTTAGATACATTGTCCACAACAAGAAGACATGCACACAAGTCCTCCTAGGAAGTAGTACTGGGTAGTAATCTATTACATGTAAGCAGGATTATGTACGTTGTTTTTTTTATAATAACCAGTGGTCTATTAACTCATAAAAGTGCATTTGATTTGTATTGAAAATCAAATGTTGTTTGCTTGCATGTTTAAAGAGCAAAAATAATGTTTGTGGACATTTTTGTGGCTGCGTCTACTCTTTTAGCATACTATGTAATATTTTTAATGTTTTGATTGTGACAAAGGTTTTCAGATCAAATCAGTAAGATTCAAAGTAACCTGAACTGCAGTAGTAATCTGCAAGAAGTTCATGTAAAACAAGAGTTGTGTTGATATAAATAACATGGAAAAATTAGTTGGAACAAGCTAATTTTTATAAGTACCCTAATCAACTTAAAAACTTGTGTTTATGCTACTAATTATTAGTGGTAATTAAAAATACCTTTGATTGCAGAGGAAAAGCTGATTCCCCTGAACCTAATGTCGTACATTTGTTAAACATAATTTCATTAGAAGTTACCATAATTCGAAAACATTGATGCAAACTGACCGTTTTTTTTTTGCTGAGCCAAAATATTTGATTTTCACAAGAGTAAAACTAAATAGTGTAAAACTCACAACAGTTAACCTGACAGTAAATTAAATGCTGCTTCAGAGAAGTTTGCCTAGCTTGGTTAGCAGACACTTAAAACTCAAAAATGCTCCAACAGGAATTTGGGGAGTAGGTAAAAGATACTGTCACTATTTATTCATCACAGATCAGACAAAATGGTGGCTGTAACAATGTCAGTTAAACAGGAACTGTTATGGAACTGTGCCATAGTGGATGCTACTAGCAACAGAACACCTGACTGAAACCCACTGATGGTGGCAGAACACCCGGAGGTCATACAAGCATTAAAAAACCTTATATGTGACAATAAACAAAAACTTGGAGAAGAGAAAGGAGGCTTTAACCCGGCAGCAGGTTCATATCTGAGCCGTGTGAACAACAGAAACAGCTGTTCCCCGATCCACCGGGAGCGAACACCTGCCTTCATTCAGGCCTCTGCTGCAGCCACAGCTGGACATCTGGACAGTGAATGAGAGCAGCTTCTTTATATTTGATCATATTGACAGATGTACGCAGACAAATCACTCAGACAAATCACTCAGGTCACTAAAGCAGGGTTTGTCTTCGCTCACAAGCTGTGAAATACTAATGAAATGTAAATTAAAAACAGGTCAGATGACAGATCTCAATTCACAGATTTAAAACACAAATCTAAATGTTTCATTACAGGAGGCACATGTGCAACAAAATCTTTCATCTGTGCACCTTTTTTGTCTTTCTCAATGATGTCAATGTGGGAACACAACAGTGTGCTGCATTTGAAGCCAAAATACTTGGAAAATGTGTACAGACTTTATACCAAACTTGTCCAAAGTCCACAGTTTTATAGACCAACCAAAGAAATAAATCAACCACTAAAGAAAAACTGTCAAGACAGAAAATAAGTATGAATCTACTGGTTTTATAAGCAAATTCTGTCTGAATGTTGGGAAGGTTAATGACATGAAATCAGGAGAAATACAAACAAACAAATACATAAATCAATACAATTGCTGGAGGTTATTAACTAAAGTTTAATATTGTTTATTTCCTTAATTTATGTGTATTTGTTGTTCAAACAGATAAACATTTTGACTTTAATGACAGCACAGGCTATATGTTCTACATACAGATGTTATTGTTAACTTTACTGAAGTTCTATTACAGAAGTACTCAAGGTCCACGCAGTACAAATAATAATTACAAGTCAATACAAATTAAGTCAGTGTCACTTAAAACTATTAAAGCTACTTGATCCAGAATGTTTTTTCAACTTACAAAATTGAGTTAGTTTTACTTAAAATCTGTTGATGTAAAGATTTTCACCAATTTTGTGAGTGAACTTTTAAAATGAGTTAATTGTTTGAACACATTGTACGTAGATGCAATAGTGTGGATGGAGTTAGCTGAAAAGAGGCTAACGGTAGTGTTAGCCTCTTTTCAGCTAACTCC
>NW_023339696.1:20846368-20863870 GCF_004916995.1 Morone saxatilis | reverse complement strand
GGGGGGGGGGGGGGTTTCCTGTCAGGTACTGCAGATGCCGGTGTCGAGGTGAGGATGGCTCCGGTTACTATGGTGACTCTCAGGAAGTGATGTGACACAAGCTAAGCAGTGCTTTCCGAAAAGATACATACTACTGTTTCTTCACTCAAAAGTATGTTGAGTGACTCTGGAAGACGCTGGTAAGGGGAGCTTTGGTTACAATTTTCCACCAACCAACCAATGGTGTTTTTTTCATGTCTGTGTCATCATTAGCAAACTGTCTCATGTCTGGATTAGTTTGTTGTTGATTTAATAAACATTTCCATTTTAGAAAAATTGAGGATTTTAGAAATGTCAGAGAGTCTGAACAAAACTTTTCTGTCCAGCACGAGTTTGTAAAAAGCCATTTTTATTTGGAATAATAAATAATTTTACTTCCAACATAAAGACTTTTTTATAAGATGTAAAACAAAAGAAAGATGAAAAACAGCCAAATCAAGTTTTTCAAAATAAAAGTACATCTTTGAGACAGTAAAATTTTGACTCACTTATGGCTTTCTTAAGTTTTTATATGAAATATTTCTCACAACGGTCACAACAGTTTCTCTTCCCAGTCAAACCTCTCTCTGGGCTACCAGCGTTATGAAGATCAAAAGGTATTTTTCAGCTTTCATCATAACAGCACAAAACGTTGTGTATCATTTTATTATAGAGTTGCGGTCCAAGCGTAGTGGTGAACACGTATTCAGAGCTTTCGAACCTGATCATTACAGCACATCCTTTCATGTGTTTAACGGCATTATTTGAAATTTGTCATTTTCATTGAATAAACAGTCTGATTCTCACAAACTCGGCTTGTTATTGTATTCATAATGAAGGTGCCACAAAGGCTACCTTTGGCCAGTCAAAGTTATTAAAACTAATTTTATCATCTGTAATGAAAAATGAACGACTTGTGTTTGATATTGTTGGCAAAACTAACAAAGAGAGGTTTGCTTTGATCAGGAAAATATCTGAACCCTGTAGGAGAATTTAATCAGCAGCAAGGTTTTGGCTTCAGAATATCTCCGTAGGAAAAAAAAGGAAAGTTGATTAGGTTAAGGGGGGAGAAGCAATAAAATGAGCCCATAGCCAAAGAGATCATTAAGTTAATGGATTACTGGTGGCTAAAAGCATTACACTGCTGCGTATCTCAGACCATGGAGCTCTGCGGACAGCCGAGGGCCGGCGAGCGCCACGCTGAGCGACGACGCTGAGAGCTGAGAGCTGGCTCAGAAGTGACGAAGGGCATTAGCAGCCCTGCATCCTCCAGTCTGCAGCTGGTATTAGCAGGCACCGAGCGCTCTGTCAACACGTATTACTCCACACACAAATCATCGGACCGGCGTCAGCACTGTGCCTGCGCTACAGCAGCAAAACGAAGGGAAAGACAGAAACTGCAAGATGAATAACTGTGACTCCTGAGTATATAGTTGTGAAAATATACATAGAAAAGATACTGAAAGGTTTACTCTGAGCTGAATACACAAGGAAATAGAACAACACTGAGCAGGACACCTGTCAGAGGCGGCAAACACACATTCTTTACTCAAGTAGAAGTGCAGGTACTAGAGTAGAAGAACTGATTCAACTTCTTTACTCAAGTGAAAGTGAAAAAGAACAGGCTCTAAAATGTACTCAAAGACTAAAAGTACTGTTAGTTTCTCTGAAGGACAACTTCGAATAGTGTCGAGTCTCCCTCTCTTGTCTGTTTCTTCATACCGGTGTACCGGTCTTGATGTATGGAAGGTGTGATGCTACAAAAACTAATAAATCAATAATTCCTCTCAAATGCATTGGAACTAAAGGAGTATAAAGTACAGATATTTGTGTAATAAATGTAGGTGGTAAATGTAAAAAGTTGTCAGAAAAGTACAGATACCTGAAATAACTACTAAAGTACTTCCCATCTCTAAAAATAAAGGACAAAATCAGGTTGAAAAAGAACAAAAAGTAGAAATTATAAGAAACGATTATCAGATTTTTCCGGGGCAGCTGTTAACTGTCCAGCCTTTAATCCTTCTGACAGCTTTAACGCCCGACTATGACACACAAAACCTGAAATAGGTGGACATCCACAGAGCTTGTCAACTGTGAATCCAGACCGTCATGAGCTTCGTGCAACAGGACAAACAGTATCACAGACGAGGCGAGAGGATCACAGTCAAATGCTGAGGATCCAACACGCACACATACATCAAAGGCTATTTATTGTGTTTGTTTAAGCTGTATGCTGGAGATCTTCGCCCTTACGCCGCTATCCGGTGACAAGTACGGGGATTTGTCTGCTGCATGTGTACGTGCAGGGCTGGCTCTGAGGCTGAGGAGCATCATTACGGACTAAACACAACTAAAACAAAACACAGGCTTTCTGGTGCCCCACAGTCTGCCCAACTGAGGCTCTGGAAGAACAGAGGGAAGGGAGGGGGGGTTAGTGAGTGAGAGAGGGAGGCAGCTACGCACAACTCAGGCGATTAGAGCAACTAATTTATTGAAAACTATTATTTTTACCCCTTAAATCCTACATGACCCACCAGTGGCTCCATCTATACAAACTCATGTTGTACAGCCAAACTTTGTTCAAACCCACAGTACTTTAACTGCAGATTCTGGGGGAAGTTCCCAAAGTTTCCAAAAATACAAAAATGTCAGTTTGAATTTGGAGGGAAAGCTAATAAAATAACGCACAAGACGTCTACAATATTTCCTTTTGATGTAACGGTGCAGCCGCTAAAAACACGCCATTGTGCGCCTTTAATGAAGAACAAGCTGATCCAGAATATGCAGAATACGCTAAACTGTGGAAAACGTCTTCTTTTTTTCTTCTTCTCCCCACTAAATTTGAGGGAAGAGTTGAAGAGTTTGAGAGATGAATCATTTATCGTCAGATTCAGACTGAGTTGGTTATTATGTGGTGGTAGTAAAATGAGAGGAGGGAACCTGACTGCCAAGATGTGAAGCAGTCACTGACGTTTGATGCCAAAGGATGTGCGTTACACGGCGGTGGAAGGCTCGGATCTCTTACGTCAGTAAAAGCAGCACTACCACACTGTGAAAGGGCAACATTAAAAGTCCTGCTTTCAGGATTGTGCCTTAGTAGAGACGTATTAAAAGCAAAATGTACTTATATTTTTTAAGTTTTAAGTAGAACATAGATTGTATATTATAATATACTAATGGAATATTATTAATGACTCATTACTGTGTAAACAGCATTTTAATGTTCCAGTTGGTGGTAAATTTAACTGATTTATACACTGTTGGACACTTTCATCAGTAGTAGAAAGTAACTAAGTAAATATATTTACTCAAGTACTGTGATTTGTACTTTACTTGAGGATTTTCATTGAGATACTCCACTTTTTACTGGACTTTAATATTTTATATTTATAAAATATGATACGTTATAGGTTCAACTATCCAACAGTATGTAGAGTAGTTATACCTCCACCAGCTACAATATTAAAATGCTGAATACATGTTTATGCAACTTTAGAATAACTGAATAATCTGCTGCTTTATGAGTACACTTCTGATTTCTGTACTTTTACTTAAATACACTGCTATCATAACTTCAATCGTCCAAAAACTATTTGAGTCACTCATTCCCATCACCCAACTCAAAAATAAACTGTTGGAGTAACTCATTTGTTTTAAGTGAACTTAAATTTGTGCAGTATTTTTGTTTGTTTGTTCCACTGACTCATTTTCTTCAAGTTGACTTTATATCATTGTAAAAATATTAATTGGCTACCATTTTGATAATTGATTAAGTAATTTAATAATTTGCTTTAGCGGAAGCAAACTGAATATATAAGCAGATAAATTCTGTTAACACATTTTAAATAAGTTGTAGAAATGCTGCGTATGAGTGTAACATACTTTAGTTTAGTAGTAATTTAGTAATTAGTTTTAAGTACAATTAACTTAATTTACCTTACTTTAACAATAAATGAGTTACTTGTACACATATTTTTTCATGCTTAAATTGTTGGAGTTAATACATTTGAACAGTTTAAGGCGATTGGTAAAGTAACTCATCAGGTTTTACAGTGTAAGGCTATTTTCATAATTATGTACTGTAATTAAAGTATATGGATCTTGTCTGTATCTATATCACTATCATATTCCATGAGTTGATGTTTTCTACAGTAACACAGTAGAAAACTACAACTGTTAAATAAATGTAAGGGAGCAAAAGTTATAAAATGAATAAGATGTTATTATTTTGTTTTTATATTTGAAATGTTCATTGTTGTTTTATTTCTGGACTCCATGAATCATTCGTTCATCCTTCTCTAAGTCTAACTGCTGCCATTGTAACGGACAGCTTTAATGAAGTCTATAGGCTGATTTCTAACACTGATTTCTTTGAAAGAACAGTCATTTAAGTGCACTTTAATGGTTTCACAGATTCGGTAACATGTGGAGCATCAGCCTCCTCCCACTGGAGCTCCTCTCTCCAGCTCAGCTCCTGCTGGGCTGCAAATGGGGAGGAGGGGTTGAGAATGAGAACTGTTAGCAGCTGCTGATTCCTTCAGTCACTGAATCTCTGCTGCTTCCTTTATCAGCATGTAATGGGTCTGGTGTATGACTGACGGCTTTATAGTGATAAGATAGTGTTGGTTAACTGGAGGCCAGGAGAGAACTACTCACCACATGTTGTCTATAAATCAGAAACCGATATTAGATCATTGTCTGATAACTCCACTATCTATTTACAATCACCCCAAGTTCATCACTAAACCCTATTTTGTTTCTAATTTAGTAGTGTTACAACATAAACTGTAATGTGGAGTAAACCAGAGTCCGAGGTGCAGTCTATAAGTTCATGACTGTAAAAAGTATGTGGTGCGTAAAATGGTACACATTGTGCGCACGGTGGCAGGTGACTTAAAGGTATCCAATTTGTTCACACTGGACGAGAAGGGCTCACAAGAAGGAAAGGAAAAGCATTTAAAGTAGTTTCAGTGTGGTTTTATTGTACGAATATAAAGAATAAATAGCACATTTCCTTAATTTACAGGATAAAACAAGTCACCGATTCACGGCTGTATCAATAATCCACGTTCAACTCTGAGGTCGATCTGCTTGAGTCCTTACGTGGCTCTATGCGCCATATCTCCATAAATACAAAATATATAACCAATATTCTCCACAAATAAAGTAGACTCTGGTTACAAATAATACTGACTTTGTACAGGGAGCTATATAGAACTGCATGGCACCGCATATACAGAAAATACATTCCTACACTCGGTAGTGCACGTGAGAAAAGAATCACAAAAATAATGAGCTTATAATTTATTCTCAGAGTCCTTTGTTTGTTTGTTTGTTTGTTTGTTTTTAACTGGAACAGGAGCATTTGCAGTCTGTGATGATCGGGTACTGCACCGGTATCCACGCGCATTTCAGCCCCCCTTTCCTCTGCACGCACCTCCATCTCAGTATCGTCAGGTGGGTCGAGTTCGCAGGTTTACACACCATCCCCTCCGGAACCGAACACGACCTCTTGCTGAGGCAGCTGCCCGCGCGCACGAAGCGCGGCCAGAACCGGTTCCCCAAGTCGGTCCACGTGTACACGACCGGGCAGAACGAGTACGCCCACAGCCACTGCTGCAGCCGCCGCTTCAGTTTCTTACTGGGCTTGTGCTTCTTGCCGAACTGGACGTCGAAGTCCACCGCCCGGATTTCCTTCGGCAGTACTCCGCCGGGCTTTTGGATCTCAAAGTCATCGAGCTCGTCGTTCCCGGTGTATTTGTCCTCCACGGGCGCTAAAACGGACAAAAAGCGGCTGTCAAAGTCTCCCAGGACGCTTTTCAGCTCGGTCTCGTTAAGGTCCCGCTCCTTGGGGTCGAAGACCGGGTCCGGGTCCTCTCTTAATTCCACAAGAGGCAGGCTGTCACTCGGGATGGGGCGCAGAAGGTAGTAGTGCTGACAAATCCCCCTGTTCATCAGAAGTCCCAGGGACAGCACCAGCAGATACATGGCCACGCACTGTTGAGACTGATCCATGGCAGACCAGGTCCGGTGGAGAGTTCGGTGCGCACAGGGAGCTGCTAAAGGGCCACTTTCTTGTGCGCAATTACGCGTGAGCCGTATCCAAACCTGCGTCTTAAAGGTGTCCCTTTAAAAAATTCACTTTCCCATGATGGAAATCCGTGACAGGAATCAGAAGTTGGTCCGCAGCAGCATCAGTGGGAACTATTTTTTGATGACAAACTGCGTGACAAAGCTCAGATCTCTCCTCGGGCTCCGTGCGCGCGGGCTCGGCATGATGCTCCCGTTGTCTCCTCCACAGAACAGCGCTGAGCGTCACCCGCCACCTCCGTTATATTCCCCACACGGAGCGTGACGTAATCCGTGTGCCCCTCTTTGAATGTGGGTTTGTTGTCTAGGAGGAGATCCCCAATACCTCCTTCTTCCACCGCGCTGGAGGAGGGAGGGGTGGTGGTGTAGAGGGGAGTGGGAGGAAGGGGGTGTGTTGGGAGAGGAGACGCCCCCTGTCGGTTTTCCAGACTTCCTTAAGTCAGTCTCACAGCGGGGTTGACTTTCATCTGGAGAATCCTTCTGCTGGAGCTTCAGTATGAAGCACCCAAAGGTACCAGCGCCGGCTCCCAGCAGCCCACACCATCCAAAACTTCATTCCTGCTGCATTTATTTGACTCCTACAGTTACCAGTTATAGGTGCAGATTAAGATTTCAGACACAAAACACAATCGCTTTATAAATGTATGATTTATAGCTATAGATCAAAAGTATATTCTAGTTAAAATGAGCTCCTTTACCAGCTACAACATTAACATCAACGTTAATGCATCAGCATATTAAAGTAACACTGACAGAGGCCATTCTGTACACTGACTACTTTCACTGTTCATACTTCAACTACATTTTGTTGATCAAACATATGTACTTTTACTTTGAAATCAGCAGTTTTACCATGGAGTGTTTTTCTACATTGTAGATGACCTAAATTGGACTCATTACCTTTGAATGAGCCTTTCATAGCTTTTATATCTAAAGATGCCACAGGTCGCCTTCCACGGAGTCCGCCATGTTTCTACAGTTGGCCAGAAGGGACAAACCGAACACTGGCTCTAGATAGGGGGCGAAGGAGTTTTATTTTTATTTTTTGTGGCCACCGTAGTTTCTCCTTTGCACTTGTAAGGGGAGGGTGAAGCGAGGGAGTTGCGAGCTGCGACACCGCTAGATGCCACTAAATCCTACACACTGGACCTTTAAAGAATGAAGAAATAAACAGTAGCTACAGAATATTTAACTGAATTTCGTCAAATTTGTGATGAATCAAAGACATGGGTCAGCAAAAACCAGCATGATGCTGACCTGTTGTGAGTCAGTTTGCAAAAGAGAAAAACAGGTGTATTATTGATTTAAATAAGAAAGTACGACATACATTTGGAAATACTGTGTCCTCTGATACAAAGTCTAATTTCACATGTTGCAAACGCATTAACTGTGTACATAGGGGACAGCTCAGAGAGGCTCACGTCTGTACAGACATTTATTTTTCAAATAACGCACAAACTGCAGAAATATTCAGCTCTATAATTGAATTTACTCACAGATTTTATTTAATAAGCAGCAACCAGACAGCGGGTCATTACAAACTCATGCTGTGGAGCCACTCATTCTTCAAACCCACTCAGCGTTATCTCAACATCTAAAGACACCAAATATGTCGGCCTGAAGCTTGTGTGTATAAAATGACTCACGAGACCTGGAGGTTACTTCAATTTGATCAGTGTACAATTATTATAATGGAGTCTCACTCAGTGTAAACATCATATAGCTCCAATAACTAACAACCCGACAGTACAAGGAGAAAGCTGCATGTTAAGGGTTTGCAATTTGTTCACAAATTGTTCTGAATGCGGGGTTGATCCACGTTGTTGCCTTTATTAAAAATGGCCCGAGACAATCGAACAAGCTTTATCAAATCACCCAATTAGCAGAAGCTTTCACTTATTTGAAGAAAGGCACAATTTACAGCCTGAATATGAGATGAAATGGCTCGTTAAGTAGACTTTTTGCAGTGTATTTACTGCCTGTGTCCAACTCAAGTGGGACAATATTTCTGCCTGTAACGGTGCCACAGCAAGCCTCTCAATAAAGCCGGCCAAATTAGCTCCCAAATAAACAACGCTCACTAAGCAGCAGCCATGGAAAGTATCACAATTTGCAAACCTGTCTAAACTCATGCTCAGAGAATCATTCTTTGAAAAAATAATTTAATGGAAGAACTTAGCCAGCTGCTACATCAGCCATAAACCATCCGCTTTAGATAAATGCATCTCTGTTTCAATTTGAATGAGCTAATTCACACAAGCACTTGAAGCACACGACTCATTTAGTTTACGGTCAAATGATGGTGAAAAGTCTGGAAAATGTCACCCTTATATTTTTCATCTGACCGGCACGTATCATAAACTATCGCTCCCCCCAAGAAACGCCTGACAGATCAATCCAGTGCATTCACGTGTGGGACGGAGCCGAGTAAACTGCTCGCACATACGCTTGCACACAGATCGGCCTCTTAAACACACAAGAAATCGCTGCAATTAAAGATTAAGACCAATCACTTGCTCTCATTTGCGGTGCTCGGTCGCACAACTTGAGGGGTTTTCAAAATGAAACTGGCATGTTAAATAATATTTCACGCGCTGGAATATTTCGTTTCTAATGTGGCTGCATGGATGAAGTTCAAATATGGTTCTCATTAAGTGTCATCAGGATTGCCAGGCTCATTTAACGCCAAGTTGTTTTTGTTTCTTCTAATCCCTTCCTACTGTTTTACCACAGGAACATTTTGATAGTGAAATATTCCTCCTTAAAAAGACAGGCTACTTGAGACAGACGCCTGCTTAATTGAGGAGGGTTTTTTTCGATTCTCGAGCTAACCAAACAGAGTTCCTTTTGGCCAATAAACCGGCCGATGTAATGACCTTTTTTTGCAGGGGTCTGGTTCTTTGGGAAGACTTTTAAACCTGCGCTTAAGGATATGCGTTCAAAATGAATCTCCCTGTTTTGAGCCGTGCTACAGGTCATTGTGGCCTTCCCTGCTGATTTCTCATTTAGTGAGAAAAAGCAGACTTCTCTCTTGGCAGACACCTCCTGCACCGGTACCAAGAAAAGGCACGCTCAGGTAGAAACACACACACACACACCAGAAAGGACTCAATGATTTTGATAGCTTTCATGCATGCGAGAGCAAGTCGCAAAGACATTCAGATATTCAGAAAATCTGCTTTGAGAGGCGATCTCTGAAACAGAATCCTCCGAGGCGACTGTTAAGGCTTCATATCTGCAGTGGCTCGGTGCAGGAGGTTATCAATGACGGCGTCATTCAGAAAACACAAAGCACCTTTCACGCGCTTTATCTCCCTCGGTGCGTTGTTTCACACCTCGTGCTAATTGAGGCCACATTGCCAAGCTGAATACACACAGACACGAAGTGGGTGCTATTCTGTTTACTCTGGCACTCGGGAGGTGTGCAATTTGCTAGTTTGTTTAGCACTTTTTTCCATTCCTCTGCAATCCAAGAGCACACAATCACAATAATCACTCCTGCTGGGAGCTTAATTAAAATTAATTGCTACTTGTGACCACTGACCATGAGTCGGGTGGCAGATTTGCATTCTTGCAAGTCGTGCTATTTTTGTCCTGTTGGAGAATTAAAGACTTTGTTACCTGACGATTCTGAATTTGTCATCTTCAATCCGTGTTGTGTCCCATAAATACAACAAAATCAGACATGCATCAACCTGAAAAACTTAAATCGACTGATTGTCTGAAGATTTTTATGTCAGATATGAATTTCATTGTAATGGTTGAATTTTATTCACATTTCTTAAATCTCTAAGGCGAGGTTTCATATTCAAAATAGCAGTTTGATACAGGGTTGAACTCTGGAGCTTACAGCCAGAAAGTCAGATAATCAAAATTCAAATTAACGCTTTCAAATTTATATAGAGTCATCTTCAGGTTGCAGAGAACACTCATAAATATCTGTGGCTTTTAACGAGCTCTATAATTAGCACATTTAGCTCACTTTTCCCACAGGTTGATGCTCAAAGCACCCAGAGCCTGGTGTGAGTGTGTGTTCCTTCCATTCCTCCATAAAAAGCTTTCACAGACAGAAACTCTGCATCCAAACAAAGTCATTAAAGCAGAAGTCAGGACAAAGTACTCAGTGATTACTCAGGAGACTGAATTTGTGTATAGGCATACAGGTGACGGACGAGTTTATCAGTATAATATACATACACACACACACAGAACAGAAGCAATAAAGGCGATGGTGCTCCTCTGTGTTAGTGAAGGGATTCCTGAGGAGATGCTGGAGGAATTTTATTTCTGCCTTTAAACAACCTGTTGTCTAAAAACATAAAATCCAAGAGATTAGATGGTTGACTATTTAAAGTAAAAGTACACAGATGGATCAGCTGGTGGCACTGTAACAAGTATTTTTACATTTTGGCTCTTTTAAACGTTTCCCCCTCTTGTCTTTGGCTTATTGCGCGTGCTTCTGGATAATCATTTTTCCAGTATTTTAAATTTTATTGAACATTTTTTGTCAAGGTCGATCTAAATGAAATTTTACACCCGGTATATTGCCTTCCTAGATTACTGCTGATACCAAGAATTTTGATAACCCACATTATTTAGCTGTGATGTAAAAACATGACTCACGCCTCATTAATTTCAGTGGGATCGCTGCATTAGCTCAGCAGGAGCGCAGACACAGAGGTCGCCAGCCAGAATCCAGCAAGCCACTGCAGTGACCAATGCAAGCATTCTGCTGTTTACCTGGCAATTGTCACATCTGAAGATACAATAATGGTTGCTGTGTAAACTTTAAAAAAGGGACAGTTCATTCCATTTCCGTTCTACTGAACTACAGCCGCCAACCGTAGCTGAACATTTGCTATCTCAGTGGTGCTAGGTGAGCTAGCTCACGTTACAGCTCAGCCGCCATTAATGTTTACATCCTGCACTCGTCCTTGAGTAGATGCACTCCTTCTGTGCAGTGATACGTAGGAAGAAGATAGTTCCAACATGAAACGGCTCACAAGTGTTGAGCTGTACAATTTGCAACTGCAATTTTGTTTTTCTCCAGCAAGGTTTCCATCATGTTTACCAAAATCTTTACAGCCGATATCACGTATAGATACAAGAATCTAAGATCAAAAGTTAACTTACTAATGAGTCAGAGCTCACAGTCTTCATTCAGTGAATAAAGGTGGCTCGCATGACCAAACTGTACATTTCCTGTCACTTGACACCTGCGTCCAGAACCAGAATAACATTTAGCTGTGACAACTTCAAGTTTGAAGCTGCACAAACAGGAAGTTAGGTATTTTTCTTGAATGTTTGACAGTATTATCACAACTTCATCGGATTACAGTCGTCTTTGAGCATTACAATTTATCCAAAATGATTCGACTTTATTCTCACTGTCCCAATGCGAACCTCATTAAAGGTGGCGTCAGTCATTCCAGAGAAAGATAGCTGATCTTCTGGAGGACAGAGTGTTGAGTCTCATTGAAGCGTCAGTATTTGGCGACCTGTATTTTATGACCTGGGCGCACGAACGAAACCTGTTGTGTAGCTTGCTCAGAGCCACTTTGTGTGTTTCCCATCTACCATAACTCAAAGTGTCGGTATTTGGCGACCCGGCAACGACACTCAACAATCAATTATCTTTCTCCAGAATGACTGACCCCACCTTTAATGGCCACTAGCCAGTATACACAGTATCAACTACAGTCAGCTTTAATAAACAGCTTGCACTGGTCAAACTGTTATTGACTGTTATGAAACACGCAGGTACACTCGACCACCGTGCACTCTCTCTCACTTTGCCATGTTGGCTTGAGAGCAAGTCCAGGTCAGCAGTTTTAGATCAGCCTTTATTTTACTGGAATTAGAGTAAATACTTGTGCTCTTGATGGATGATTCAGCACTCCATCAACCCGCCGTGTGATATAAATGAAGCCTGACGACCAGCGCAGACACACAGCAGGCGTCTGCCGCGGCTAGCGGGGCATTTAGCGTATTTCAACGCCCCGCAGAAGCTGAGGCGTTGATCCCCACATGGCGATCTGGCTGCATTTCTACAGATCATCAGAAGCCAAAGCTGCAGCCATGCCAGCGGCTCCTGTGAATGAGCGAACAGGCCGGGAGTCAGAGCGTAGTGGTGGTGGTGGGGGGGATGACGGGAGGTCGCGGTGTCTCCAGCCCCTACAACACAGACGGCTGTTTGTGCCATGCCGTGCCCCCCTCCCCCTCCGCCGACCCCACCTTGGTCTCAAACTCTCAGCTCCTAATTCACACTTCATAAATCAAGATGACCTGTCCTCATGTGAATTCATCTCTCTCTGTGCTGGATAATAGTGGCGCTATTGTTCCCCCGTGAGGATTCATTTCAGAGACATAAACTATGGCCCACAGGCCGATGTACAGCCTTGATAGCTATAGCAGCTCCTGGATGTCCACATAGACTGAGACGTCGGGGACTGAAATTGCAGTCCTCCGTGTCAGGCCACGTCTGGTTGGTTATATTTTCAACTCCTCTGGCAGCTAAAATAGTTCCAAAAATAAGAACACTAATTGGCCAGTGTTTATTTCTGTATGGGAGAAATACTCTAAGTGTTTTTAGCAGGTTGTTTGTGGCACGATGGTTTAACAGTCAGGGCTCTCTGGGAGGTACGACTCAGTCCACTGCATGGAAAAAGAGCCGACTCTCCCCTTTTTTTAATAAATAAGGCCTTTTATACGAAAATTGGTAATACAGTATAGTTGTGTGTGAGGCTGGCAGGGCAGCGTGTGACATCATGAGTGTTGACTCATGAGCAGATGAGTGATGCACACTGAGCTTTTTGCCTCCTCTCAAACTCATGTTTAGTGCCACAGAAACAGCAGTAAAGCCTCTCTCTACTGCTGTCTGTCTCCCTGTCTCTCTCTCTACAGCTGGAGGAGGGGGGGGGGGGGGGGTCTGGTAATGAAGCAAGTGTTCCTATGCGTTGCGAGGGGGCTGTCAGCTCTACACACAGCAGACCTCTGTCACCTGTTGCCACCAGCGGGAGGCTCAGGCGACAGGCGAGGAGCCAAGCCTGGCGGCCAGTAGCAGGGCCCTGGCTCCACCTATAGACAAGCTCAACGGGGTGATTTACTCTGCCTCCACGCCGAAGTGTCTACGGACACTCGTGTATACGCTGTTATGGCGGTGGCGGCGGCGGCATACGGCCAGGCCACTGCCTGAGTTTTTACACCCCGCTGTCTCATGTTGACATGAAACAAAAGTGCAGCTCTCATTTTTGGATTGTTTGGCAAGGTGGCAAAACTCAAATGGATGGTGCGGCTAATTAGTTCTTTCTTCACTGAACTAGGTGGGAAAGGAACCTCTGCAGGCAGTTTAGAAGTGGACACAGTTAGGGTTCAGTGTACAACACAGTATGTGTAAGTCAGAAAGCTACAAAAATGACAATTTGCTGTTTGTGATTCTGTTGTTGCTTTCGACTGACAATAAAAGAGTTGGGGCTTTTTTTTTTTTTTTTAAATAAGTACTTAAAAGTCATAAGGGTGAAAGGATGGAGACACCCCAGCATCCCAGACTATGTGCAAATAACCAGCGCAGCCATGGTAAGTGCTGCAGAGGAGTATATGTCTTTACAATGACTGCAGCCACAGTGGTTTTCACATTCCCTTGTGGTACAGAAATACTGTACATATCCCTGTCTATTCACATTAACGTCAATAAAAAGAAAAAAGCAGGGAAAAGGATTTTAGAGATTTTAGGGATCCCGGTGAGGTTGATTACAAAGATACGACTTTGTTACAAACATATTTCTAAAGATAAAAAATGTATAAAAATAGCCATGGTCTAAATTTATGTAGCTACTCATTATTTACAATGTAATGCCACTTCAACTGCCAGAAAAACCAGCTACTGACTTTGTCGTGTGAGCGCACATAAAGTTTTTCAGGTGAGCTGGCTGGCTTTCCGTGAAGCTGAAAAAGGAAAAAGGGCAGCAGTAGATGAGACAGAGAAATGAAGACTGACAGCAAGAGAAATGGGACTTGAGTTGGGGGGTTTTGGGGTTTGGGCCCGGCCAGCCACTGCAGTAGCAGTCAGTGCTGCAGTGGAAAGGGTTAACGCGAGACAGTAAAGTGAATCCAGATGTGCTGTTATTATTAATATCTCTGGCTGATGAATGGGAAGGTAAAATTACAGGCGCCAGCCAGGGAGGCCCCGTGTGTTGCCCTGCCACCCAGGCGCTTCCCAGCTCACCTCCGCAGCTCGGGCAGCCGCAACGGATCAGGGAGTCAACGGGGTGAGGCCGTCAGCGGGGTGAGGCCGTCAGCGGGCCTCCACGTGGCTTCAGCGTGTCAGACAACCAGGAGGCAAAGCAGGCAGGTAGACAGACTTTCACTAGCTGGCGGTTCGCCACTTAGCAGGGCGATGGGTGACAGACACATGACTTCATACTTCACTTTCATCTCAGTCGCTGCATCTAAGTCATGAAGGACTGACTTCATACAAAGATTTCACTAAAAATGGGTCTCTGAAAGACAATCTATGTAGCGATATACAGATATTTTTGACACAATGCTCAGCCACTCAGTATCTTTAAATAGCACTTTCATGCCACATTAATATTCAGTGTTTCCCACAGAAACAGGATCAATACATTGGAACTAGAACTGCAACCATTAGTCGATTAATTAGAGAGCCAATCTATACAAATTAATTGCCAACTGTTTTGATAAGAGGCATCGTTGGAGTCATTTTTTAAGCAGAAATTCCCCAAAACTGCTGGTTCCATCTCCTCAGATTTGCAGTTTTTTTCTCTATCTTATTTGATAACAAGCTGGATATATTGGGGTGACTGAAGACATCATCTTAGACTCTGGGAAATTATGATCGACATTTTTCACTATTTTCTGACATATTAACTAAATTATTAAAGCCTCCCTCCAGTCAAAATCAGCTTTTCTACTTGTTGCTACAGTTGGATGTCTGATCTGTGCAGAATGCTGTCTGTGCAGAGTTTGACACAATGTTTTAACATTCATCTGCTGAAAGTGGAAAGTTTCTCAGTGCTCACTGAAAATCTGATTTGAAAGGGGCGGAGCCTACAAGCATGATTTGTGACATCACAAAAAGTTCGGAAGTCAGTCCTGGTCCAGTATTGAGGCAGAAGGAGGACATGCCTCCTCAAGGATTTTAAATATGTCTGTAGGGAATTTTTAATCAATTCATAAAAGAATTAACAGAATCACCAAGTCTAGAAAATAAAGATCATTTGCAGCCTTGTTGGAACAAATAATCTGTGCAACTCAGTGACTGAATGAATGAATTAGAATAAGAATTAAATGAGGTCAGATTGAATCAATAAATGGGAACTAGAAACGATGTGTGTGTTTGAGCCTCGGTGAATCAGCGGGTTTGTTTAACCATCAGCTGCTGTTGAACTGAACTGTCAGGCGGCTCTGTGGGCTTGATAGGAAGGAACCTATAATCACTTTATTGGCTCTATAAGGTTCTCACACCTCCTCCAATTCACACCTCGGTCAGCCTCTCGTGTTGGTTCAACATGCGACAGTGTTGTTGCTGTGAATTCAAATAGACGTGGAGACAGACAGGATTTCATACCGTTTCTGGCAGACCGAATCTGTTTTTTCTCTCCCTCTCTCTTTTTCCCTTTCATCATAAAACGTGACACTCAGGCTGTGAAGTTTCTGTGTTCTGGTATTCAGCAGCTCTGCTGGTTCAGATCAGGAGGTTCTCAAACATTCAGAAAGTTGCAGATACACACATCAGAGCCACACGCCTACTTACTAATAATTTTGTGCTACAGACTGTCAAACGGAGGATTTAGGTCAGCCTTTTCATTTGTAGAGTAATTAACACTCCTTCACACAAGTGTTGTGCATTAAAATAAAATCTATGAAATTCCACAGAGATGGCAAAATAACCTAATTCATGCTTCTTTCATCATCATGACCACCAGTATAGAGGTTATAAAGGCTATAAATACAACTAATCTGGATGATTCTGATCATTTAGAAGACTTCCATATTTTGCTCAGTAGACGCTGTGCTACACTTTTTGCTAAACTTCATACAACATCTAAGGTCCACAGTTGTGAAGATAAATTTGAAAATACAAACATTTCTTTTTATTTGGGGTTTCCAGCCACACAAACCCATAAATGCCACCAGCATGGCCACGGCGCGTTCTGGCTACACCATGGTCGCCGAGGCTGATGGCGCCTGTTCAAGGCAATGCTCTAAATTCCACTCTGCATAGACGGCATAGCATCAATGGTCAATTTTCAAAATAAAATACAGCGGGCAGACTCCGGACAGAATTTCATGCTACATCAACATTGTGGCACAGTCAGAGGCAGGTTAGAGCAGGTTTTAAGCATAGAAACACAGCGTTTTGTAAAATACACAAGTAGACAATGTATGGCAGGCAGCACGCTCTGAAGATGCTCTACTTCTGAAACACTGCTGGTGAAGATGCACGGATCATGGAGCCAACCACCAATTATGAGAATTTACTCCACACTTCTGTCTGACAACAGAAATATTTACAGAGGGAGCGGGTCCTCTCCTACAGAGTCTGCCATGTTGAACCGCCATGTAGCCCAACTTTTCGTTTGAGACTGGAGATGATTGTTTCGAAACCATGACCAGAGATTTCCACAAACATAGCCAACTGTTGCCCAAACTTAACTTCTGGTAGAGACTGACTGACTAGTTATTTTGTCATTTATGGACAAAAGTAATGGACAAAAATGACAGTTGGGTCCAAACCCAATTTCACAAATGATCAAATCAAATTATTTAATTTAATTATTCCACATTATGGTTAATATGTGGATCTAAACCTAGAGGTAGACAATCAAAAACCTCAAGTGAAAGTGTGAATTGTCATTGACTCCAAGTTAAAATTAAAAACACACTTCACATGCAACTTTCCCATAGCCAAAAACTGTCCTAGATGTCTTCACGAGCCCTGGACCCTTATCAGACTAGGTCAGAATTAACTGGTCTAACTGGCTCAGGTAAGGATCTTGTAACAGCTGCAGGTCTCTTGTCTGTGTGTCAATATGTGTAATACCCAAGTGGATCCAAGCATGATCATCACAGGAGATAAACATGGCTGCAGCTGCTTGCTCACTAGCAGTGTATCATGCTAATAGGAAGTGAAATTCAGTCTCCCTGAAGTGCTTTGACTTGCTGCTGCTAAAGTTGACAGAGGAACTCTGACAGAGGAAGAAAGTCAGGAAGAGAGATGGAGGATGGAGCAGGAGACAGGGGAGGGGGACGTAGTGGAGGGTGGTGGGAACTGAGAAACAAGCGTAAATCCAGTAGGGGAGATGGAGCCTGGCTGGCCACAGGGGCTGTTGTTTTAACCGTCAGACGCGGCTGCAGGGAGGGGGGGGGGTG
>NW_023339696.1:20837110-20846268 GCF_004916995.1 Morone saxatilis | reverse complement strand
GGGGGGGGGGGGGGGTGGTGCAGTGCTTGTAGGTGGGATTTGGAGGGGGAGAGCAGAGGGGGGGGGTCATCCCTCTCGGGTTGCTGCTGTCCCCAAGCAGTCCTGTGGGAGCTCCCCCAGCCAGCCTCTCTGTCGCTGTCTGCCCCCCACCACCACCACCACCGCCACCGCCCAGCATGGGGCCCCCACCATCCCTCCACATGACAGCTCAGAAGACAACCTCACGCTGGCTTTACTCACTCTCCTTTGTGCATTTTCAACACAGGGATACCAGACAAATTATGCTTAATGACCGGCGGTGGTTGCCAGAGGAATGGCTGCTTTGTTGCCAGTGCCAAGCGTGTAAATGTTCGGGTGCAACCTTATACAGCCACCCTGGGTCCTCCTGAGCAGATGCCCTTTCTGTTGCTGGAGTTAACAACCTGGACCAGGTTTGGGTCCTTGGGCTGCATCCTGAAAGTACATTTCCAAAATTGCTGTTTCTAAACAGGAACATAAAGTCTTTCAGGTCAGCTAACCAGTGTCTGCTGGACGTTCCCAGAGCAAAGATGGTGCATTCACTGCCTATGCACCTATTGTTGGAATGGTTTACCTTTATAGCAGTGTATATTGTATGACAAAAAGCAGTTTGTGTCCAGGCAGAGCGGTGGCTGATGGCTGATGAGAAACTGTTTGCAGAACAGAAAGCAAAAGGAAATCTGTTCTCTAGAACAGTGGTTCTCAACCTGGTGTACGGGGAGCCCCAGGGGTCCTTGAGGGGTTTCCAGGGGTGCCCCAGAAATAATATTGAATATTTGATTTAACTTTCATTAAATAATGTAAGGCTGCTCACTTCACTGTTAATCTGCCGCTCCATGGTAAAGACAGTTATGGAATAACTCAATCTTGTCAGATGGAGAGACTACATTAAATAGGGGTCTGTGGCCTGATGTGTATCAATTTTGGGGTCCAGAAAGGTTGAGGACAACTCCAATAGAGCATGTACGTTAATATTAAACATATTGAAACACATGAAAACAAGCAATGAGATCAGTCCAAACTTTATCTTAGGCTTATGTTTACAGCAGTTGTACCACATCATATGTATCTGCTGTTTGTAATCTGTAATAAGAAAATCTGCTCGGTTTGTGGGAAGTTTCCTCCGCTATCTATATGATTGATTTGTTGGTATGGGAACATAACTGTGAAAGAGGAAGCAAATGAGAAATCCCCAACTGGAAAATAGTAAGTTGCTCTGGTGAGCAGCCTCCCTTCACACATTTTGAATTTATGAAAAGCAAAACTGATTATATTGAATCTGTGCAATCCTGTATGTAAAAGATACATCTGGTGATGTTTTTCTTGTTGTCAACAAATCCCATGAAAAGACCAAAACCAACAATGCATTGATCCTCTTCCTCTGTGCCATAGAGCTCCATTGTTGTCCAAAAACTATAAAAAGCACATCAGCGAGCCGTACTGTTTCACTGGGTGACGTGTCCCTTCATTACCATGAACACACACTGTATGTTATTGTGACTCAATCGCATATAGACTAACCTGCTGCTCTAAATACTAATTACAGCACCAAATGTAGATTAATCCGCTGATGATCCTGTTTGAGTAAAGTAACGTTTGCTAAAAATTACAGTGAGCAGCTGTTTTTAGGAACCTTTTTCTGTTAAAGTATTATTTTTTGGCCTTTTTGCCTTTATTTGATAGAGATGGCGGGGTATAAGCAGGAAGGGGGGCAGAGAGAGAGAGGGGACGACATGCAGCAAAAGCCCACAGGTCAGACTCGAACCCAGGCCACTGTGTATATGGGTGGCCAGCTCTACCGACTGAGCTAACCGGGCACCCAAGGAACCTTTCAAAATTATATATTTGTAAGATGTTTTTAAAGATTTATGTCTTCTGCAGAAGAGCTAAGGGCTGAATTTAAGAAATAAAAAGGAAAAAATGCAGAAGAAAAATCGATTAATAGATAAACCCGTGTCCTCTGATCAGAGATTGGTTTGCAGTCTGCAAAGATTACAGGTTCAAATTCTAATATATTCCATATGCAGAAAACACATTTAATTTACTTAATTAAATGTCCTCCTTGTATCGTGTGTAACTGTATCTGCATTTTTTGTCAATTATGTTTTTCTTTTTTTATCCTGAAAGAATTCCCTCTTGTGGAACAATACAATTATGTACTGAGCTACTTCGATGATAAATATAATTTGCATTATTTGTATTCTGGATTTAAACGTCAGAGCAGGAACAGTATTGCTGTGCGAGGTTTTTTTTGCTGTGGAGAAAATGTTCCATGCTTTGATTTATCTCCAGTGGAGTTGAATTACAAAGCGACTTTCAAAACAGGAAAATGTTAATTGATTTCTAATCAATGTAACTGAGCTGTGTGGGTAAGGCAAATACTGCAAGCTAGGATTTCGACTAATTCCAAGAGTCTGAAAAATGAGGAGTGGCAGAGAGAGGAGACTTTTTAAAAAGCTGGAGTCAGTCTGATTGCTCCCCAGGGAGACATTTCCACCCCAGTGTCCCACAAATGACATGTTTGTATGTAACGTAATATGCTTTCTTTAAGAGGTGACGCTTTACTGGGAGACACATTCTTCCCAAGGGCCCCGCAGTCAAACATTAAAAATGTGTTGGTTGTTCTACTTCAGCTTTCTTTTGTCAGACATAAAAATACTAGTGAGAGATCATACCTGCTCAGGTGGCTGATTAAGTTTGATTTACACACCCTGCAGATTCCAAGAATTCCTGGACAGCCTGTGAAAGCATAAAAAAGTCACTTCGTTTTACGTTCGTGTGCACATGCGAAGAGTGGATGTGAAACTTATTCTTACTTTGGTAACAGTCCACCTATTTAGCTTTCATAAGCAGCATATAAACTTGATTAATAAATGGTTATTAACCCATCATTATGCAGTTATAAGCAGATATTAGTGTTTATTCTTATAATAGCTATTCATTAAGAACTTTAAAGCTTTCAAAGGCACCCATTACTGGAGGCGGATGTATAAACAGATAATGAATGATAATATTGTTGTATTAAATTGTGTTAATATAAAATATGCCTTCCTGGGAGACGTTATAATAAAAACTGTACATGAACATGCGTTTAAAATGTCCTTATAGCTGCATATGACTGCATTATAGTGCGTTATGAACCTTGAATCAAATGTTTAGACACATTTATAAGTGTTTATAGGTGCTAAATAGAAGGACTTGAAGTAAAGTGTTACCCTGACTTTTTTCGAGGGATTCAAATTTATTGGACTATGAAATAGACCATCTGTGTTGCACACAGGCAAATTAACAGGCAATTTGTACCAATGAGATCTGTTTTAGTTTAAATTAGACCATCACATAAACACAGAAAGAAAGACATTTTCCACTGCTTCAGGCTGCGTGCTGTTTGTTTTCTGAAGCATTTTTCTCACGCAGAGTGAAATGTAAAGACTTACACGGACACCCAACGTGGCACCTACGTAGCTCCACAGCAGTTGCATTTATGCATTTGATTTTAAAAAGGGTACAGTATTCAGGTCACAGCCGTGTGAATTTTTGGCCCCTGATGTGGCTGCAATACTCACTTATATTGGAAGATGGCCAGATGCTGTTGGTCTTAGCATCATCATTTCTCAAAAACTAATGAATCCGATGCACCTCTGCCAGAAATAAAAGAAGGGATACAGGCACACAGCAGAACACACAGCAGAAATAGACAAACATTTAACCAAAAATATCCATTTGATAAGATCGAGTCTGTGCTGTTGTTTGTTCATTTATTGTTGCACTGTATCTCTGTCTGTCTGTGTGGAAAATTGAACTAAATCTCAATTTGAATTCCACATCAAGAACCACAACTCCACACTGGTCACATTATTTCATCTGAGTCTAGTTTGGAAATTAACTAATTTGAAAACATAATTTCGACCATGTATTTAAGAAGAACAGCCAAGACCAGAACCATAGAAGAAAGCCATCCAGTGAGCATGTTGATCCCTTTAAAGAACTCCTTTAATGGGATCCGTTTGGTCTATAAGATGTCAGAAAATAGCCAACTGTACAAAACCCAGAGATATTTAATTTATAATGATAGAAAAGATTGAAAAACAGCAAATTCTTACTGCATTTTCCAACAGTTTAAACGACCGAAATACTTAATTTGTCATCAAAAGTGTTTTGAATAATCTTCTGTCAATTAACTAATGAAATAATTGACTCACTGTTTCAGCATTAGATCACAGAAAATGGGTCACGTGTGCTGCAGAGTCGCTCCCTGTGTTTCGTCTGCTTGTAGCATTTGAAATCTGCTGCAGATAAATGTTGTTTCTTTGAGGGAAATCTAGATTGATAGATGGTCTGCCGTGTTGTGACATGGCAATTTGGCATGGAATGGTGCACTGTCACCAAGGTCCAGTGATCAAAGGAGTCACAGGGGTCAGCAGGACAGATCACAGTCTTCACACCCAGAATCACTGCATATTTCTCCATCTTATCCCCTGCCGTGTGAACTCTGGAGGTCTGACTTCTGGCCGCAGACACACCAGTTCTGGGAACACTTTAAGTCTCCTTATTAAGCATTTATTTTTAAAGCAGTATATAAACATTTAATAAATGGTAATAACCCATTATAATGCAGTTGTAAACAGTGTCTGTTAATGTATTTATCAACGACTTTAACTCCTGTGGGTAGGTGGAGGCTGCAGATAATGAATGACAATATAGTAAAATGCTGTTGGAATAATATAAAATATGTCTTCACAGAAGAGGTTATAATTGCTGACAAATACAGTACATTGATAAACATTTAAAATGTCCTTATAGCTGCATACAACTACATTATAGTGTTATAAACCATTTGTTAAACGTATGTATGCATTAGGACTGTTATAACGATATTGTTGCAATATCAATAGAAAAGTTGAAAAAAAATAATATAAGGTATCAGTCAAATTCATCGTTAACATTTATTGTGTGTTTTGTTTCTTTTTTGGCAAATTAATTAGTGTGAACCACAAATCAGGAACAGAAAGAATTGAGAATGATTATACTGCTTATAAATTCTTCATATTGGGACTTGAAGCTATAGGTAACTTTAATGGAAACAACTTGCCTTATTTGCTGAAACGTTCTCTATAATCAGACAGTAGTAAATGAGAGTAATAATCTGTGGAAAAATCAGGTTCCTTTGGCTTTTCCTAGTCCTCCTAATGACATTTGCAAGAATCCACCGGGTCCAGACGAAAACCAAGAAAGACAGTTGATTGTCGAGGAAGAGCCAGAGGAATCTGATTTTTTCACAGATTATCTGTGTCATGTACTACTGTCAGGATATCGAGAAAATTTCAGCAAAAAGTTATTTTCAAAAAGTTATCTACTGCAGCTTTAAAGCAGTGGTTCCCAAACTGGGGGTCAGGATCCCCACTAGGGGTCGCCAAAGCTTCAGAGGGGGTTGCAAGGCCTTCTTGATTTTAGGAGGTGTAAGAAAACGTAAAAAATATACGCCTATATCTCATTTAGCTCTCGAATTTTAAACACTGAATTGGTCAACAAAAAGAAGCCTATTGAGTATGTTCGATAGTTAAGATTTTCTAAAAATACATAATACTGACATAATTATATTAAAAGTTCCCTAAAATTATCAGGAAAACTCATCTCTGATGCAATACTCAGGAAATAATCAGTTATTGAGTTATATATTGCACAATATTTGGGTTCATTGTTCAGTTTATCATTTGTTCTGAACTGTTATTGTTATGCATTGAATATCATATGAAATATCAATAATAAAAAAAAAAAAAATCAGTCAGGGGTCATCAGTTTACTAATGACTGAGAAGGGTTCCCTGGGGAACCACTGCTTTAAAGTAAAGTGTTACTCCACTTTGATTTAGAATCAGTTTCCAACTTGGTTTTAAGTTGTTTATTTTAACTTTCTTGAGATTACTTGTTAATTTCTGTGGGTGGTGCTCTTTTACACCACTCAGTTCATTGTATTTTTCCCAGGAATACCTACCTGACACCTGGTATTTACAACTACAATAAAAACTTTAATGAACTGGATGCTCATCAGATGGCTATTGAATGCTATTGTATGAGCAAAACAGATATTTGCCTGTTCAAACTATTGATTATTCCTTTCATTTTGTTAGTATTAGGTTAAGTACGTGTCATTAACCTGACAGAGGGAGGTTGTTCAGTAGCTCCGTCAGATACGAGCTCTTCAGGGATCAAAGAAATTCCCGGCCAGCATGGGTGCTGTTTGACTGTGAAAACTCAACGTTGTGCCTCTGACTAGAAGGGATTCACTGTGAGATAGAAACGAAGAGGGGATCAGTGGCCTGCCCAGCCGAGGGCAGGGAGGGAAGGATGGAGGAGGGGGTTGAAAGCAAACAGCCTACTGCCAGTGTGATATATGTTTAAGCCCACTGGGTGCAGAGCAGAGACACCCAGCTTAAGATCTTTAACTCGTCTCAGCAACCAGGATGGTCGATCCCTGCCAACTCTGTGCGACTGGAGCTGGTGCTTTATTAAAGAACAACAGAAGCTGTGCTTAAATGCCCATATGAAGGCAAAGGCAAGGGCATTGTCTCTGTTTAAAACCATGCTTAAATTTATGAAATTTTCATTTTTGGATACAAATATAAGCATCTACAAGTTGTTATTGTACCCTTCTAACTAATTTGAGATCATCTAAAATCAATAGAACTTTTACCTCTCGATACATTCCTCACTGTCTTTGAAAGGGTTAAATTATGTAACATCTGCTGAGGGCTTTTCCTGCAAAAAATGTACATGTAATAACTAAAAAAAACTATTTTAGATGGGAAAAGAACGTGCTATCCAAGTTAAAAAGTTTCTGTGAATGACTGGAATGACAGATGATATACTGAAGAATAGGATACAGGTAAAACCCCATCTTGTATTTGTAACAGTTTATATGGTCATATTGGCGATATTTAATGATACTGTATCTGGTCCAGTGGTGTGATGGGGCCACTGAATATTTTGGGGTGGCACACCATGGGGTGGGGTAGTGTGTGAGCCATGGCCGCCCCCATATGATTGTTTATGGCACTTTGTCCCATGGTCTGGGTGATTCTCATTGAGTACTGATGTAGGACACCTACTAAGTACTTCCAGTGAAACTAGAAACATCTCCTGTTCCAAGTTGTATGGTTCGTCCTATTTACTGGAGTAGTGAACATTTCCATTGCATTAGAACCTTAGGTGTTACCGGGGAAACAGAGTTATGGCTTGTAAAAAACTTTTGATTTTGATTGAAAAAAATGCAGGAAAATATAAAATAATGAAAATAAATTCCTTTGGCAACAACCATGTTATTAGTGGGATAATGCTGCACATCGGACGGTTCTGGCCTCCATGTCGTCCATTAATGCCTGATAATGGACACCTCGTCAGGCATTAAACTGATTCAATTTCAATATTCTTTATTCAATCAGTGCAAACCTCTACGGACTCCTGGTACCTCTCAACTACTATCTTTGGAGAGGGGAAGGTAAAAGTGCATATTATTCATTCAAAAGCTCGTGGTAAAAAAAAAAAAAATCAGTAAATGTATAATTTGTGGGTATGCATGATTATTTATGGCACTGTGTATGTGTAGTGATATTTCATCTGATTATACCAACTATTTTATGGTGTCATAACTGGGAAATTGTTATGAATAAAATACTTTTTCCAGACAAAATAAAGAATGAAAGACCAGTAAAGTACAACATTCCTGTGGAGGTTTCGGTAAATGCATTATTTATGGGCTGGCATGACTAATCATTCAGGTTATTGTGTATACACAGTGATATTGCATCGGATTATAGCAGCTTTTTTATGGTGTCATAAGAGAAAATGCTGAGATGACCAAACAATGAAGCCTATTTTAGCTGTCTACTAGGAATAATGTCTTTTGGTCAAAATTGGACCAAACTGTGGACTAAATTCCTCCAGAAATTCACATCACAATAGCCTGATGTAAGTTTAATGTTCTCTGGTCAGTCAGCATAAACGGATGGCGAAACTGGAGCATTGGCTGGAACAATGATGCGTCTTTATGATAAATATGACATCCATCCACCATCATCAGCTCCATCTGTTTTTACATTCAGCCCAACGTCACTCCGCTCTGTCCAGCTGCTCCGGCCGATTCTTAACTGTGCCGTGAAAATCCATCATACCGTCTATGAACATTTATTGCTCCAATTCAGCTTCCCAGACACTGAAGTATGAAAATATGCTCAGAGACAGAGGCGTAACCGACCCTGAAGACTGACTCACAGTTATCAATTTTCTTCTTAAACGTCAGTCCGACGCAGCTGAATAAAAGTGGGGGGGGGGGGGGACTGCTATTTGCCATGTTGTAACAATTAATTAGGAGTCACTCAAATTACCTGAGTGGTCCGGAGACAGTCAACCGAGAAGCTTCCACAAAGAAAGAAGACCAACTCAGACCACCCAGATCCCTCAGAAAGAACTCGTGCCGTTTATGTAAATCATTTTTAAAATAATATTGTGTCGATTAAGGCAAAGCATGTAACTCAAAAACCACTAAAACAGAAAAGAAAAATGAAAAAGAAGCCAGACATCAGCTAATCATGCATGAAATCTAAGAAAAGGGGCTTTTAGATCACGTTAGGAATCATTTGAGCAGTTTTCCGAGCGCTGATGGTGGCCTGATGTGGCAAAAGGTTTGAAAAAAAAGGTAATATATTTGAGGCTTTGTGCAAACTTCCATTCTTTTCCCTGTGGAGTTTTTAAAAATAACAATGGCACTCAATCTTCTGGCCTCTGCAGAGTTTGCAGGAGGAACGCAGAGACGGAGGCCGAGTTACGACAGTCACAGCTTGACAGACAGCGGCGCTTCTTCTGCACAGCTGATGTATTTAATATTGTAACCCATTTCACAGGAGCAACAAACAGGCCGAACTGGTGAGGACAGACAGGGAAGTGTTGACGGTGAAAGCTGAGGAGTCTGTGGTCGGGTTGTTTTTATTGTCTTTCTGATTCTGCTTGGCGGGGAGCCTGTTTCTGTACTGTGCTCTCCTTCCTAAACATGGCGAGGAAAAGTCAGCACTTACTGGCAGACTTTAACATTCTGGCAATCATTAAGCTAAATATATATATATATATATATATATATATAAAGCT
>NW_023339696.1:20821024-20837010 GCF_004916995.1 Morone saxatilis | reverse complement strand
AATCCTTAAAAAGTAATCTACTCCTTCTACCTAATTAATAAATCCATAATCTATGAATATGCAAATGTTGTTCTTTACTAAAGTTTTTCTGCAGGTCTCCTACTTCCCTGTAAAGTCTATTCTCAGTGTCTCAGTGTCTCAGAGTCAGAACTTCACTTGTGCTGCTTAAGTAGTACTTCTTAATAGTTAGACTTAATAGTTGAATTGCCCACTGATCAACAAGAAAATGTTAATTTCACACTTCATCTATCTCCATGTGTAGGTGCAATATGAACTCCTCCTTCTTGATACTTGATAATGAGGATGTGACATGGGAAACCACTAAATCTTCAAAGAAAGTCCACTCCAACTGCACTAAAACCTGACAACATAATGGGATGTTGTCTGTATTTGGCAGAAGTTAGAGTCAGATTTAAATGAACATTCCCGTTAGGGTAATTTCTGAAGGTTTAACATAAACTCATGTCTGCCAAATGCCTCAGATCTGACCTGGTGACGTTCCTGACTGATGTCTATCGATGGCAGTTGACTGGACAGTGGCACTGGTTGAGAGGCTGAAGTACGGCAGTAGACGAGGCTCTGGGCTGAGCTGACAGTGAATGATGTGCTGCCGGTCATTCAGACACTCTGAGATTGGCGTCTCCAAAGGCTTAAGGAGCAGAAGAAGCACACTGTGGGTTAGACTAAACAAAGCCCTGTCAACCCGGCCTCTCTGGGGACTACAAAGGGCAAAGCTGCTCCTCTCAATCCACTTCAAATCCAGACCAGCGCTCGGAGCAGGCGGCAGGTAAACCACTTAAAGAGTTCAGATTATACGGTAACGCGTGTAATCGGTGCCGTATATTCTTCGAGGAAATGATGAACCGCCTGTCACTTCAGAGATGAGCTTATCTGTCACATCAGTGCTAGTTTAAAATAAAGGTTATAGCTCATTACAGTAATCTAGGCGGAAAAGGGAAATTAGAATAACAAAAGGAAATGGAACAGAAAGAACACGACTCTACATTAAATTAATCATTATGCTGTGTTTGATCCTTCTTTCCTGACTGGTTTTTGGGAAACGTAATTGAATGAACTCCCATTCAGATTGTTGACAGATCGTGATCAAGGATTTTGAGAAGACACATGGTCTCATTTATGAAATATGTCTCCCTTTACTGCTGAAACAATTCATTGATTGATTGCTGCTTTTCTCTCAATGTTATATCATTATATACGGAAAACTGTGGCGCTTTGGACAGTCGTCAAACAAAACAGGCAAATTAAAGATGTCACACTGGGCTCTGTAAATACGGGGATTATGGGATGAACTGGTTAGTCAAAAGAATAATAATGAAAATAATCATTAGTTGCAGGTTTGTTTTAACCGGGAACAGTTTTGTTGGCTCTAACCTTCGTATAATCTCAGCTGATGAGAGGAAATTATCTTCATGTTTAAAGTCTGACCAGATTTCACAATCATTTTAAAATGAAGGCTGTTTACGGAACCTCTGTACTTTTTTGGTACGGACCAAAATATGTCTGGTAGATTCATATTGTTCTCTGATCAGATAAGTCAAACCCAGTTTTAGGCTGATTTTATTTAGGCAAAGTTGTTGTATGGCTGTTTGTGTTCAGACATTTAACATTTGACAAGAGCATTGGCATCTTTTGAACAGAAAAAAAAAACATATTTCTAAAAGGTAAAGTATTGAAATCACTAATATTTGTTATCTTTACCAAAACACGGGCATCGCACTGGCATCTGTCTTATGCAAGAAGGCCATGGATAACATGATAATTATATTCTAGTCTGAGAGCCAGAAAGGTATCAGTAACTCTGAATGAATAGAGTGAAGAAACATGCATGTGGAGATAAAGGGGCTGGTTTTCATCTATGATACAGTACGTAACAGTGAACATGTAAAGGGCTGATGTTATTACATTTAAAAAAAAGAAAAAAAGGGGGGGCCTCTCTATCCAAAGTCTATTTAAAATTTCTTTAAACAAGCTCAGAGTTCAGATCGACTCATCCCGTGATTCTTGTGAGGACTGGTATTCCAAGGTCGAGCGTTTTCCTTCTCACAATATTTGTACAGTTCAGCCTTCTGGCGATTGTGTACATATCCTTATTTTGAAGCGTGCGTGTGCCACTGACAGTTAAACAAACTACAACATGTGGAATCATCCCACGTAAGAACCATGGCACCAGACTCATCCAGACAAGCTCTGTGAGAATCCAGTCTGCAGCTCGAATTCCTTTCGGTATTTGTGAGACGGCTTAATAACTGTAGAATTAAACTAATTACAAACACAAAGTTAACGGCGGCAGAGCCGGTACGTGCCAAGCTCAGGAAACCCTTAGAGCCTGGACCTCAGCCTATCGCCTGATTCCAAAAACATGCTGACAAAATAACCAGATTAAATTGAGGTAGGTTGAATAATTTATGTACACAAGTCTCATTTTGTTAACTCAGTTCTGTTTGTGGATGCAGACGGTCGCGCTACACTGCAGAGCCAACGTGAAATCAGGCCAGATAAATAAAAAAATAAGTGGAGATATGATTCTGCTCTGCAGCTGACACTAACAGCAAACGGGAGTGTGCGATGCGGTCGATTTAGATGCATTTTTTTTCTACAGGAAAAAGTAAAAAGAGGCAGGATTCCTGTTACCATGGCTTCAGCCATGAAACACTTTCGATTCCTGCCGGTGTGTGTGGATTCAAGGGCGAAGCTGTAATGAGCAGTGGCATTAATGACACTGCAAGATGTGCTCCCGCCACGGCCCTGGATTACTGCAGTTAACTGGGTTTGTAATGGGGTACTTCTGCAGGCGTGTGTCTGAGAAAGAGCTGACGAAAGAGCAGGATTCAATCATATCTAAGTGCATTACTGGAGAGCAGGGAGAGGATGAGCAGTCATTAGTGCTCATTACCGCCGTTGTACGGAGAGATCAGGTCAGGCGAAGCAGGAGAGGAGCATCATCTTTCATTTCTTTTTTTTTTTTATAAGCCACAAAATGAGCTTTGCGGTCTTCCAACAGGTTAAAAGCACAAATATTCAGCCTCGAGTTGAATTTCTGACATTTTCACTTTTTGCTTCTGCATGATGGGTTTTTCAGAAGCCGAGTTAAAAAGGGATTTCTTGCAGCAGCACATGAATTATATCTATTACCAGTGAATTGATAGTGCAGTGCGAACAACAGCGGAATGATAATAACAGTAATATTGTCACAGCCATTGTGTGTCCTCCCCCCCGACTCCCACTTTGTTTGTGAAATCGCGACGGTATGAGGGTGAGCGGCCTTTGATTCCGGGAATCAGTAAATCAGTCTGGAGGCTACAATGAGACATCTCATTTGAGGTATTTGTGTATTTTGGGTTTATTGGTCCCAAAATGCCCCCTATCCATCTCTGACCAACACAGCAGTTTTTTTTTTACTAGGGAATACACTGTTGAGAAGTTTATAGAAGAGCACTTAAGTTCACAGACGGGTTTACTGCTGGCTCCGTGCGCTTGGTGTGAAATAACAAACATTTCTCTTAAAACAGTTTCACTGCTCAATAGAAAGTGCCGAGTTCAAGGAGCCCAAATAGCAGAGGAGACGCAGAGATTGTTATCTGCACATGAAACAATTTCTCGTTCCTTGGTGTCTGTTGCACATTGTCGTTCTTGGTTAATGTGATAATGATGGTGTAAAAATGCAGCAAGCAACAAACCACAGGCTTGAATGAGACAGCTAAAGAAAGTTAGGTACGAAAAATTATATTACCAACACAGGATTATATGTGAAACAGTAAGGGCACATAAATATGGAGATTATAAAGAGATGACACTCCACCAAACAGCTGTTTGCAGTTTGAATTTTTTTTTTTATTTCTATTTTTTTAAACTCTTTTTTTATTATGAGCCAAGGATAGGTTGGCAACCTCCGGCTCTTTAGCCCTACTCCAGCAGCTTATGCTTAAGTTATTTTTGCATTCTCCATTTGATAGATGTGTAGGCATTACATACCAAATATAAAAATTGCATAATTTTGTCAACTAAAATGTACATCATACATTATGTCCTGAACTGGCGTCATTTCCTCTTCATTCTGCCCAACCTCAATAGCGGTGGCTAGTCTCCCTGGCTAGGCTCGCTATGGATTCTAAATGCAAATAAAAGAAAGTCTCTGAGGAAAACAGAGAATCATATGTTAGCTTTCGCCACCACCGCTGCTGGCTTAGCGGCGTGTTAAATATTGTTTTGGGCTTTTATTGCCGTCTAGTGACAGGAAACAGGGGGAGAGAGAGAGGGGATGACATGCAGCTGAGGGCCATAGGTGGAGCGCCAGATCCACCAGGTGAGCTACCAGGGCGCCCCCTGCCCGCATATTTGATCTGTAGTGAGAAATGAGCATTATGACGTTCAAATATATTTTGCAGCTCCAGACAGTTTTTTTTTTCTTGCTAGGCTCTTTTCATAGTAAAGGTTGTTGACCCCTGACCGAGGAGAATAAGTCGGTGTTGAGCAAGAATAAAGAAAATTGATAAGGATAATCCAGCATAAAGGGACCGTCTATAAGGGACTTGCAGTTTTCTGAAACAGCTGACTACCACTATAGCAGCATGTAAACACTTTTATTTCTCCATTACATTTTCTAGCATTGCAATCTTTTATTTTTCTTCCTTTTAAAACAGCCTGAATCGCTGTCCACACATGATTATTTCAGCAATGCAAATGGCTCTGCTGTTGTGCTCATTCATGTTATTTCTAATGGATAGAACAACTGAGCCAGTTAGGCAGGATTAAGAATGAGGACGTCATCCTTCCAGTGCCAGCGCCAGTGAAATCATCAACAGAAATGACCACAAAAACGCCAGAAAGCGTGGATGGATGGATGGATCGCCGTCGGCTCCCAGCAACAGCAACTAATTTTTTAGGCCAACATAACCAGATTCTACAGAAAACTGCCGATACGCCCACAATATCTAACTGAGTAATAAAGTGAAAACAAAAATCACAATTTATTTTTTAAAGCCACCATATGACGCACTATAGAGCTGATAGCATAGAGTCTTATTCTTGCTTCGGTGTAAGAATTGTGCTCTGTAATTAAACCTGCCTACTAAACTTTTCAAATTTCAAAGGTTGTTCACAAAAATTGCAGAAATACGACACAGGTCACAGGTCAAAAGTTTGTTTCATTTTCAAAGAGAAAACCTTTGCATGGTTTTACTGCAGGTCTAATATTTCTCTGCTGTTTCTTGAGGGGTATTAGTATGATTTAGTCTAATCCAAATAATCACTCAAGGTAAAGCTGTGCTCCAAGAAAAGCACTTGGATGGTGCCAGCGCAAATCATGCTATTTATCATTCCTTGGTAAACATGTCTCTGCATTACATGCATTTTTAACCAACACCCTTATTTTCTGCATGCTTTACACCCTCTGCCATTTAAATAAGACACTTAGCATATCAGCACGTACTTTGGTTTTAAGAGTATGGTTAAGCAAAAAAAACAAAAGAAGAAAGAAATCATCCAGGAGGGGTAATGATATAATTTGAGGTGCTGAAAGTTTAGTCGGACACACCTAGTGCACCTACACTATCATGGAGAAAATATACTGACTTTTTCATGGTTGGTTTCATGGTCTTAAAAACACACTGTAGGACAAGTTTTGCTCTTCTGAGGAGGAAATGATGCATGCTGCACTTTGGCTTATCAAGAAAGAGGAGGAGGACTGTCCTCCGATGACAAAAGAGCAGAAAGCCGAGAGAGAAAGCACAGATTCTTCCTCTCAGTATCCAAAAAGAAACGCTTCACCTACTTTACGTTCAGCCGTTCATGCTGCTTTGTTTCAAGCTGCTTGGCTGACTGCGGGTCTGGCCTGCTGATTGCAGTGATAGACATGGAGGAATCTGGCGCTGGCTGCCAGAAACCACAGAAGAGAAAAAAGAAAAAAAGAAGGAGAGGACCCTCAGTCTGCCGTCGGTCTGTGCCGGTAAGGAGAGGTAAACACAAGTAGTGCCTCCTTGGTATGCAGGGCTTATGTTGGCCCAGAGAGGAGCTGCGACTCGGAGGAGGTGCCAGTCTGTGGTATGCACGGTAGAAAACACAATTATTTTTAATGAACGCAAAGCAAAAGAAAACATAAATAAAACAAAACAAATAGCTGGCATTACCGTGCAGCATTACTGTTATGCAATCAAATCCATACCAGCACAGACAAGCAGCCTTTTAAATTTAGAAATGCATTCACTGTAAGTGTACTGTAAAGAGGTGGTCGTCTTAATTGCAGTGTATCTGCCTCTCACTGTTTTTTGGAAACCACTAACAGAAACTTTTGTACTGCTTTCTTTCTCAAAAGCCTCTGACAAAAACTACACACTCTTAAAAAGGAACCAACCTCACAGGACAGAGCAGTGTGTGAATGATAAAGTCAAAATAAGCACCTTTCCAGCCTGATTGAGGTCTCCAAATTGCATTTTACAAGACAGCTTCTACCATCATTGTTAGACTATATTTTCTTATTGTGTAAGATCCACACTGAGTTGGCTACATTTAAAAAGCCATCTTTTGCTCTCAGTTTTAGCTCCTGTGTCCATATTAAGCAGGTGTTTTTCACACCCAAGAACTGAGCTTTCTGAAAATTATCTCCAACTCCTGCCTCATGTTTTTAGTGCAGATAAGGAAAACTGGGCTGGTGTAAGCATGATTGGAGGCTGTGCTTAACGTTTCTGTTGCATCTAATCTTCTACATACATACATACATACATACATTTAAATAAAGCCAGTCATGCATTTAAGGTTTTTTTTTAAAACTGTATTTGTGATTATTTTATTAGACAACTTAGAAATTGTGAAAGATGATTTGATTGAGTCCCTGGTTAAGTATTTATGACCTGAGATCAAATCACTATTTCCTGTCTATTAAAAGGTCAGAGTGTAAATGGAAGATAATATTATATTATATATAATATACAAGTATGCTTTCACTAGTGTGTAATCACCTGAAAATAAGAGTTTTGTGTTTTTGTTACCTTAGAATGAACCGTTTTTATCTACACAGAGAGGGGGTCCTCTAAGAGTGGCGGAGTCCGACATGTTGAAGCACCATGTTTTCTACAGTTGCCCAGAATGGACAAACAAACACTGGCTCTAGATTTTCCCGCAAGTCTCGCAGCCACAGTATTTTCTACACACTTTGAAGGCTGGGTTTCAATCTGCAACTTCACTGTTGGATCCCACTGAATCCTACGCACTGGTCCTTTAAGTGTTTGGACAGAACATGAAATGAGAACTAACTGTCAGTTTGACTGTGTTAAAGCACAGAATAGTTGATCAGACAACAAGAGGAAACAGAAGGAAGGTTTAACAAGCTGACACTATCTGACTACTGATCATATTTAGACTGTCTGTCTAATTGCTAATCACATGTTAGCTGTGCACAGTTTTTGCCATCCTAAAGAGAACAAAGAAGAGATTGAATCATTCTGGTTGTTCGGGAGTGTCAATGAGTACGGAGATCTCTACAAAAACCAATTGAGAACACTAGTTTGAATGATTGTTGTTTTAAAACTCAGACATTATCTTTAAAGTCACCGTGATCCAAAACGTCCAGTCTAAATAGCCTCAGGCGGACATTCATAGCAGGTGAGTGGCTGAGACAATATTGTGCGTTCGTAAAAGAGGCCATTCATTAAGCAGGTACAAAATACTGGCACTGTAGCACATCTGTCTGCCAAGAATGAGGATGGAAAAACTGTTTCAGAGACAAATATCAAAATCTTAGAGGTTTGAGGTTTTTCCGATTGACTAAAATCTTTATTGAGATGTACGTACAGAAGTGTGAATGACAGCTCATAAAGTCGTGTGGTTCTTTGTTTGATACTTTGCAAAAAATGAGAAGCATAAAGTAGAATCTATAGTTGTGTTTAAGTGCGAGCGGTTTTAAAGAAAGCATGACCTTCTTGTAGTTTCCTTAATGCACACATAGATCATATCTAAATTACACCGCCTGAAGACAACTCCCTCTTTTATAGGAAACCACTCATCTGAATAACCACTTAAGCTCAGTGCAGTTTGATGAATTATCATTCAGTGAGGTTGAATTACCTCCAAATGTTCAGTGTTTGATTTACTCGACTGAAGACTGGCGAGAGAAATACAGCTGTGCTACAGTTACTAATGTTGACATCCAGCTGGTTGACTGCAAGAAAACGGCATTATGTAACTTGTGCAGCCTGAAGATGAATGTCAGGGAGGCACCAGAACATTATCAACTGGTATCTAGCCAAGTTTTTCTCTTTTTATTGCGTTCAATACAGACTGGCTGAATGTATTAATTGCTCTTGGTGCGAGAGAGGTTGAAAGTTTTCTAGTTCAGATTTTTTTTAACCCTGAAGAACTGAGCCAAAAATGTCTACAATGAAAACTTTTTTATAACACTACAGTTTATATTTTTATAACTGGAAACTTAAGAGTGACAGAAAGCATGTAGTTGAACTTTTTCATGTAGTCAAAAGAGTACATAGACAGAGCTGCTGTTAAAAGTACTTTATATGAATGTAAATGACTGATGCATCTGTATTGAACAATCTGACATCTAATGCTTTGTCATATATTTGTTTCCTTATCCTTTATTTAGATATTTTCCTAATATATTAGGAATATTTCATTCAGATCTTCATTTAATACTGATGCATTAAGCACGTTTGCAGTCCTCAAACTATGACCTCAAAAAATGTTTTGTATCGGTACAAAAACTTTTCTTTGGATAAAAAGTGAATCAGAGATTTTAACTGTTGAGCTTCTGCTGAATTATGGGAAGTGCTGTTAGACATTGCACTGAACAGTTCACTGATCTCTTGATCAACTATACAGCTACTAGAAGAGACAAATTATTTAGATTAATACAAAGCACAAACAAAGAGGGAGGATTTTTCATTCTTACGAAAAAGACAATCCAACAATCCCACCTCACACAACGATTATCCAGGTGATAAAGAAGGCAAGATTTGAACCTCTGAGCTATTACAGATACATCTATACTCCCACCACTTGTGTGTACAACTGAGTGTGAACACCATGAATTTCTTTGAGGACAGACCATAGACTGTGTAAAATATGGACGTAGTCTCCATGCTGTCACCCACAGGTTTCTGAAGAGCCGTTTGTGAAGCTCTGAGTGGTCGCCCATCTTGGCGGTCCTGACTCTGCCAGCTAATCCAGAAATTGGCAAAGACGTGGAGCTGAGGGTGGAGCTGAATGAAGCCTGGTTGCTGAAACCAGCTGCCTGTAACAGCACCCACCTGTCACTCAAAGCAGCCACTCTCTTAACTCTAATTTATAAAGGGCGTGTTAAATAAAAATGTACTCCCTGTACAGTTGTCATGAACATATTGCAAGCTATAGAGGTGAAAACCAGTTTTTGTACCAGTTTTAATAATAGGATCTTATGGAAATTGATTTGCTTTTGGAGCCAGCCTCAAGTGGCCATTTGAGGAACTGCAGTTTTTGGCTAGGTTTCATTTGCCAGCTTGGTCTCCCCCTCTCTCTGAATAGCTATAAATACTTGTGCCTTCAGATGTGGTCAGACAACACATTGCATGTGCCCCTGGTAGCCATCAACAACAGAGAAATGTATACTGTATTCATGACAAACTTGCCCTACTACTTGAGATGTTAACTGATGTACTTACACCGTGACACTTGAGGTTTGGATCCAGGAATGTCAGCCATCAGAGTGTCCCGACTTCACAGGAAATAACTGCATTTTCTTTCGTTCTGTGGCAGAGAAAAAAAAAACAACCCAGAAATTCAAGCAGTGAAATGGTACCTTCAGTTTTCCCCTGTCTATGAAATGGGCTCACGTTGAGCTTTCATGTGAATCTGCATGCATAATGGAGCAGAGGGCCTTCCACCAAAATGCAGCTGATTAGCACAGCAGAGTGTACGAAAAGAAGAAAACACATAAAAGCCTATTCAGGGTCAAGGATTCCCTGGAGTCCACCAATATCTCTAATAGTAATCTATTAAAAAAAAAATCACAACAAAAAACACGTTGAAAAATAGGTTTCCAAGCAGAGCCATTATTTTGTTACCTCTGGCAGACAGCGAGGCACCTGGGAAATCTGAGCTGACGTTAAGGGGGAGCAGCAGTCCAGCAGAAAAACTATATCACTTTCTTAAGCTAATTAGCCCTGTATATTACCAATCAAAAGAACCTCACTCTGAAACACAACGGCCGGCCAAGAAATATATTTGTCTTCCATTTGTGAAAGACTGGCAGTGGAAAGACTCCAGGACTGAATATTATTCACCCAAGACATTCCAGGGGATAAAATGTTGCATTAAAGAGGGATCTAAGCGTCTGATTTTTGTCACTGCTACCACTGTTATTCCCAAACAAACGGATGAGAGCTTTGTTGAAACTAGAGTTCACCATTTCAGATCCAATCACTCAGTTAACATATAACATCGCTACTGGAGAGAAACCTCTGTTACATTAATAATTAACTCGCTGACTTCTCTAAAATGAAAACGTAGTTTCTGACAACATCTTCCTTTCTAAATTGTTTAGTCACATTTTCTATATGTGATAGGATCTACAATGTCTACCAATAGGATACATGCTGTTAGAGTCTCAGCAATATAATTATATATCTTAGCCAAATTATATCATACTTTGTATTTTTCACTTTATTTTGAAGGTTTCTCTTAACAACAACAAATATTACTGAATGCAAAGAGGTATGTCTGAGCACTGTCTTTATATTATCATAAAACATTTAAATCATCTAATATAGAGAAACTTCTTTTATTTCAGTAAATTGTCTACAGGTTGTTTGCCCCCATCGATGTTTGTTGTATCCAATTTAATGATGTAATGTTCAGTTTTTTCCTTCAGTTTCCTGTTCATATATTGTAATACCTTTTCCTGCTAATATTATAGCATGGACTTTGTTAATGGTAAATCTTTTTCAATAGCAGAGCCCTTACATCATTTCTCAATTCTTCTCTATTGTCTATCTCTCTATCATGTACCTGCAGACTTGTCACTTGTGTCAGACAGAACATATTGTGTTGAGGTTCTGATCTACTGTAGCTTGTACTGAACCTCATTTGTACGTCAGTTTGGACAAAAGAATCTGCCTACAGAATAAATGTAAATATCGCAGAAAAATAAATGTGGAAACTGTCGATGATATTTAGATGCACTGAAGAGTTTGAGATTGGTTTAATCCTTCAGAGTACAGCCGACTCTTCTCACTACAGTACAGTATGGGCCAGACAGTCAATGCACAACTTCCACCAGCAGAGGGCGTAAAAACATCAAAGTTCTGTCTGAGCTGCCAGCAGGTTAAAACTCTGGTGCAAATGCATCCTCACTCAGCTTTATAGTGTATCTAAAGCCACTGAGCAGATATTTACTGGAACAATCTTCACAATGCATCCATAAGCACGAGTCATACGCTGCCTCTGACTGACACACATAAACCCAAATTCTCTCCTTCTACATGTCCAAATTGTACACGAATAATGTACTTGTAGGAAACCAATAAGCTGTTTGTAAAATGTAACAGACCTGATCTGTATTTGTGTGTAAGCAGTTCCTAAGTGGTTCCCATTCTTTTAAAGAAATCATTTTCCAGGACTTACACTTTCACGACAATAAAAGACAATAGTTGCTCACAATAGTGGTCAAGGTATTAGGTTACCAGGCTTAAATACAATTACAGTTTCCCAGGACAATATAGATTATTTCCAGGATATTTGGTCATTTTAACCAATTTCCAGGTGCTTCCATGTCTGGAAAACTAGTCTCTAAATTTTCAGGTTTTTCCAGGTATTCCAGGTATTCCAGGACTCATGAGAACCCTGAGTTTGTGGAATACTGCAGTATAGTATGTACTGTAAAATATTATATTCCAAAAAGCGTATATTAAAAAGGATGTTTTCCCAATGTGAGGTTGATTTTGCATGTTAAAGACAAATACTTGGCCTAGTCTTCATCATCATCATCAATCACCCACCTAATCGTCTGTGCAATCTAAATCCTTAACATAATCTATGCAGGCTTGATACAAGTTGAGGATTTGGTTTTGTATATGTTAAACTACAACTTTAAAAATAGGTCCAGTGTCAACATCGAGGAGGATATATGTTTATGGCAGTGCATGGGGAGTTTTGTTCTAATTCATAGGTATCTTTTCAGTGTATAATCACCTTAAAATAAGAATCATTGTGAGGTTTTATTTTATATCTACAGTCTGCCCCTGGATAAATCCAACAGTGGCTCTAGAACGGGTCATTTGTGTTTTTTTGCAATCTGCAACCACACCGCTAGATGCCACTAAATCTAACACACTAGTCCTTTAAGTTGGCTTTGATAGCACTCAATCTCCCTTGAAACACAACATTTTGATCTGGAACAGTAAAAGATGCAGTCGCTCCATCAGTGCAGACAGACATTAACCCTAACCCACCAAAACCCTCAGTACACCACCAGCAGAGTGACCTCATAGGAAACAACGACCAGCGTCTTCCTTCAGGAAACATCTGGGCCAACACTTCAGTTTGATCCGCAGAGTCAAAAAAACAGGGCAGTGGTGGGAGGGCGTGTCCCAGTGTGGGGGGACGGCGAGGGATAAAGGTCTCTGGCCTGGTTCCACTTTTAACTCTGGTAAAGGAGTAATCAGGAGGATTATAGGGGCAACAAGGAAATGACCCTGTAATTCATTGTTTGCACTGAGAACTCCTCCGAGGCAGAAAGACGTGGGTTTGCACTGTATGTCTTTAATTTAAAATCCTCCACCTCTGATGGACATGTGTGTGATCAATCAATACTTGAACCTGCTGAACTTGAACTGATTTTAGGTTTTCATTGTCATCCAATTCTAAAAGTATAATCTCTGAATTGATTATTAACATTGTTGAAAATACATTTTGACTCACGTCTTTATTATTTAGACACAAATGTGAGGATTTTTCCCATTTTATATGCTTCGGGGAAACTGATTCAAAATTGTATCATTAAGCAGCTGAAATACTGATTATACGAACTGACTTTAAGTGTCGTATACCTTGGAAACAGTGTTCAGTGTTGTTACCTTGTGGGTTCGTTTAAAGCTCGTCAGGCCTCTTCCAGAAATAAAATGTTGATATTCAGCTCTGTGACTCTATAGGACTCTCTCTGATAGTACTGTCTCTGCATCACTGTCTGCTGTTCCCATTACTCATACCTGCACTGTATATCTGTATATTACATCCGTATGATACTGTTCATACTGTATTCACGTTAGTGTCTAACCCTTGCTGCTGAAGGTCTTCCCTGTCAGCTTTACCCCGTTGAGCTCTGGGAGGAGCAACGGGGCACACCTGTGCTGTCTGGAGACACAGGTGAACTCAATCTGCCTCTAATCAGCACTCTTATAACCAGGAGGAGAAAGCGCTGCTGCTCCCTTGTACAAGTGAGTTATCCTTTGTTTGCTAATGCCACACCTAGTTTAGTTCTACGTTTGACTAATCCCAGTGTTTAACTGACGTATTGTTTAAATATCACTCTTTAGAGTGAGATAATTGGGAATAGTTGAGGTTGTTGATTTACGCCACAGATACTTCTGTTTGTGGAATTAATACAGACCCACCACTAGATTAAATTTAAAGGAAATTTTTGTCAGAATAATGTTCCTGTTCAATCTAAAATGTTATATTATCTTAACAAAATGTAGCAAGTTACTCCATTAAAAAAACCTTTAGAAATGGCCGTGATAGGGATTTTAGTCCAGCTGGACCAGTTTTACACATCTGTCTGTCCTCTTGTGATTACCGCACTGACACAGTCCTGCTGCTTTTAGAGCTAGCCTGCATTAGCAGACCAAACCGTATTTCCTCATAGACCGTTTGTTTGTTTGTTTTTTGTGGACTTTTTTGTCTCTAGCTAAAGAGTAACAGGTAGCTAGCGTGCCACAAAGTTAGACATAATCAGTGGTAAGGATGCTAGCTTGCTACAGTTTTAACAGCTGGCTAATTTCCTGACTCTATAAATGAATCCTACCCAACCCATATAATACTCCATCTACTGTCTACGAACATTTCATTCTCAGCTGCAGCAGCGCCTCCTGCTGGCCAGGATGGGTGTCTTGGCAAGAAAAGCAGTGGCATTCATTGTGACTGTAAGGACCCCATGCAGGTAAAGGGGGCTGTCTTTAAATGTGCCTGTGCGGGATTTCACCTGTTAATAACTAGCCTGGAGTTTTCAGATATTTGAGTTTAAAAAACATTCATGTTGAACATTCAGTGTCTATTTTAAGAGGTTTGTGCCTGAGCAGTTATATTCAAGGTATTTTAAAGTTAAAATGTGTAATTATTTTGGTAAATCAGGGAATATAAAAATACTTTAAACAAACTGAACATTATAACCTTCATGATGGAGCATTACTGTTGTATTACACTGTATTAGTTTATAGGTGTACCTAGACTGTATCAATGTCAGTGTCAACCAGTACATTGATTAGTAGTGATTAGTGTTTGCAGTGGTTACCATGGTAGCCCTTTTTAAGATGATCATTGTACTTGTAAGTGATAGATGTGGGCATAGAAAATGCAATAGACAGTCCTAAATTTCAAATAAAGGTTTATTCATTTCAATAACACAGCAGTATTACACAGTAATAGGCTTTTAATGATCAGATGAAACCACATTCACCCACGCATCAACAGGAGCTCTGAAGTACTGAGGTGCAGCCTAAATCAATACAGTATGACCTCAGATACTGTATGCGTCTTTGACCATTATACACCCATAATAAATCTTTGCATACGTAAATACCCCATGAAAACGAATCACAAGAAACCCAACAGGCAGCATTCCTCGAAAAGTACCTATTTGTCATTTTTGCTCCATTATAACAAATGAGAGACTTCCAGTAAACTGAAACGGACAGTGGAGGATTGGAGTGTGACCAAACATACAATAAATCAATTTATATTGCATCTGTCATATATAAAATGTGATGGTAAACAAACAAGTGATGAAATCTTGTGCAAGAAGCTGCAATTTTAACCACACAGGGCTGACAAGGTGATACTACACTACAATCGGAGGATTTTCTCTGAACCACATCCTGGAGGGACTGGAGCTTACAGTGATTGCACAGAAAAGACAATACAGTATTAGTTAATACAGCACAATGGAACAGAATTGATTTCACGCCAGCCCATTAATGAGGGTGGCAGGTCATGCACATCATGCCTGAGTCAACAGCATGCTACAGCGACAAGTAGCCATGCCTCATTCACCCAATAACAGAAAAGTCAAATTTGATTGTACATTAAAAAAAACTCCCAAAAACAGAACAGGAAAAGTAAAAGTGAGCCCTTGTGCGTGAGCCGTTGTCCCGTGAGCCGTTGTCCCGTCAGCTGCATTCATTTCTTCTGGCAGTAGTTGCTGTAATTGCTGCAGGCCTTCTGCATGTCCGTTAAGAAACCTGGAACTCCGCTCTGCACAAGAACAAACACACGAAGAAAAGCGCATGTCAGTGAGCGTCACGAACACATGTGCCAAGAGGACCCACCCAGGAGGGGCAACGAGGAGAGCAGCTGTTGACATCATCCCGCAACACATCTGCAAACAATAATGAGAGAAAACCAGCAAGCAGGCGGAGGGATGGAGCTCTCCGAGGCCTGTGAGTGAACCCTTTTAACACCCTCTTTAAAAGACCTCATCAGAGACCTGTGAGTAGGTCGACAGCGAACATGTCCTCATGACTTCCACATGATAGTTTGAATATTCCTTTTAAGATATTCCTTTTAATATTAGCTCATTTAAGTCTGCATACATAATACGTCCAAATATTTGGAACAAATGTTTCTGTCACTTTTAGACTTTGTGCTATTTAAAGGCTTTTCTTTTTTAACAAGGTTGTCCTCTAACCCTGAACAACAACAGAACCATTAAGTGCTGTTTATCTTTTGGAACAGATACTCTTCGACAAGGACGTGCACAAGGCCGAGCTAAA
>NW_023339696.1:20798439-20821003 GCF_004916995.1 Morone saxatilis | reverse complement strand
CAGTCCATTTGCCCTCTTTGGCTGAACAGTTGTGGCTGCAAATACAAACAGCCCAACACTGCTGAAGTTAAATCTGCAGAAATCTCCAAACTTTAAGTACTTTTTGATGGGACACAGATAAGGCGGTTGAGAGACATACAAAGCTTGTCACATTCGCACAGTTGCCTTATATTACGCAATCACATGAACCAATCTTAACTAGGTAACTAGCTGGCTAACGTGTAGACAGCAGAGTTATTTTTTCAGGTTAAAGCAACTGCCCCTCAAGATATCTGTGCACGGCCTTGCTCAAGTGTGCACATCCACACTAAGTCAGCTAAATTTAAAGCACATTTCTCTCTCTCTGTTTTGGCCACCTGTCTGTTAGGTATTTTTGTAATTGTTCCCCAGAGTAGATAAATCTAAAAAATACCATCCTTACATTTTAATGTGGACAGAGAATTTCTGCTATTTCAGTTGTCTGACAAGAGAAACAGGAAATCATGTAACTGAGAACAACTAAACTCTGATTTTGGCTGTATTACAACAGAATAAAGGCACTGATGGAGAGCAGGAGGATTCAGAACGGAGCTGTAAGAGGTTGGTTGCAATGCACCATTTTGTTAAAGAGGAAAAAGATCTGTTTCTGCAGTTTTTTTTTATTTTCCTTGTGCAGCTGAGCACACTAATCCCGTCTTTGTTGGGAAATATCTCCAGACAAATCGGGTTTACATGAACTAAAACCATTTCTTTCTACTGTAAATTAAGAAGAGGTTACAAGGGGGATTTGCTGCTCACTATATTGTTAATGTATCTCCAAAACCTGAGAATGAAACAATGTACACAGTCAAATCTGCACTTTTACTGTCTAAATGAAACCTGAATTGAAGTTACACTTTATTGATCCAACTGTGGAAATTCAGTTACCATCTATAACTGTTCAGCGAGGCCCCTTAAGCTACTTAATGGGTTATTCAGGTTTAAAGAGGTTTTACGTAAAGCTGTGGTATTTTTTTTTTTTTTTGTTGCAGTAAAATGGAGCTTTAGGTGAAACACTCACCTTAGCTGCCCAGTTCACCAGCCAGGTAGGGATCATGCCACCGGGGTTGTCGAAGTAGTTCATGAAAACTGAAACCAAGCACATGTTCATCCTTGATATTAGGGCTGCAGATACAACTATTCTCTATACACAGAGTCACATGGTGTCTCTCTCCCTCTGCCTGTGTTGTATCGCAGCCTCTCTGTGGTTTGTTGACACAGCCGGTCTGCTCTGTTTAAAATTACCACTTTTTGGGGAGCGATAGTGTATAACTGCTGTTTCTGGTTAAACAAAAGGATGCTTTTTGTTGTTGTCAGACATTGTTTTTAGAATAATAATCTGAGCCTCAGTGGCAAAAATACTGGTTGACGTTATATGACAGGTGCATTTGTCCCCATGGATTAGCTAACGTTACATGGCAGCCATTGTAGCCATTTCTCATCGAACTCTGTGAATTCAAGATTAATTTTGACCAAACTAGAGTTGGTCATAGTTGGAAATGTGTTTAAATGTGTTTTTATGGTTATCTGCGAGGTAAAATTACTGGTTTTGTTAATGGAGTCCATTATTTTGTCTGAGATGGTGGTGCTCTAGTGATCTAGTTGCAAGTGAGTTTCATATATATAACTTGATTATTTTATGTGTTATTGCATATATTTATAGTAATATTGGAATAATATTCAAATCAACATCACAATATTAAGCTAACCATTTCAGGACTATTTGACATTCACTCCCGTCACACGTTACCTTTAGTTCCACCGGCTCCATCGCTCTCCAGGGCGACGCTCTGCTTGTAGTCTTTGACCCGCAGCACGCCACTCTTCTCTGCACACGGTGTATCTGGGGAACTCCTGGCCAGGATCACCCAGATCTTCCTGCCGTCCACATCCAGGTCTCTCCGCTCCCTCATGTACACATACTGAGGTTGGAGCTGTTAGGGAAGACAATCTGAAACATGCTCTCCATTATAGCCTCTATAAACAACACTCTATTAGTTTGTCCATGAGTTGTCTGTGCACTGGATGTATGTGGACCAGAAGGATACGTCCCTGTTTGACAAAGGAAATGGGTATTTTACTTCCCAGTAGATTGCAGTCTGTCCATTGAAGTCCTTCTCATAGAGCTCTGGGGGGAAAAAATGACAAAAACATTAAATAAAAACATCAGCTGTCGGTAACTGGATGTAAATGAAACACTTAAACAGGATTTTAATGGTTTCTATGGAAAGGAAAGAAAGGAAAGGAAATGGTAAGGAAACTGAGATTTTTTCGGATAAAGTTTATGGCAGACACCTGAAACACTGCCTATGGCCAATTTATTTGAACGGAAATTATGCAATTAGAAATAATAACTGTAGCCCCCCCCCAGTAGGCTCAAGTTGATCAGTACAGTACAGTTTCTCCTCATCCACATTAACCCAATGTGACAAACTGTACAGCACATGCTTTTAGATTACACTTATGAACAAATTTAGCACAAAACTTCCACAAACAGGCTTATTTTACGCCCAAAAAAGTCCCTTCTTCCAGGCTGACTCAGAACTGAGACTGAGTTTCCATGGTAACAATCAGTGACAACTGCTGACCAGTGGCACGAAATAACAAAAAATTAAATATCAGTGAGGACATTGTTGTTTTAATATGATTTGACTACTTAAAATAGTCAAGAAGAAACTAAACCATTAGTCAAAGTCTATTTTTTAGAAACCTGCCCCTGGAATTATTATTAATTAGTGTATGTAACTGTTGCTAGTAGCAACCACTACTGACATGTTTGGATAGCAGAGGGTTAACTGACGATGTTACAGCCACCATTTTGTCAGTTATCTTATACTACTTCAACGTATTTGAACATATGTACCGAGTTACTTTGAGCATCAGTATGTAAATATTTAGACAGTAACAACTAATCTTTATGTAAATAGTTTGTGCGGTCAAAATATGTCAGCAGTACCTGTAACTAGTGATTCTGGCCTCTTTTACTCTTTCACTCTAAACGGGTCATGCTGATGTTAGCGTTGTCAGGACTCTAGTGAATACAATAATACTCTGCTACAACCACAGACAACACGACTATCCCAAAAAACACATTTTGAAGGAGAAAAGCTACTTCAGCCAACGTTACAACTAAAATCACCTGATGCGTGTGGATTTGTGTTTTTTCACAGACTAGGAAGCTACATACAGTATGTGACTACAGACTACGGCAACAACATGTTACCTGCAGGTTACTGTAGAAGCATGAAGACAAGGATAAAACATTAAAAAGGTTACTTCAGTGTATAAAACAATGCCTTTATATAGAGAGCATTAGAAGATCTAAGAAGACACACTGAACAGACAATGACAACAGAAGGCTACACATGTGTAACTGATCCATGGTGATTAGCAACTCACTACAGAGAACATGAAGGCTTATTCTTAACCAGGAGAGATGAGGGAAGGTTGGTTTGGATGGCAAGGATCCTGTTATCCTTTGTTTTTTTTTTTTTTTACCTTTTGCATAGTTATCCCAATCTTTCCGATACTTCAAGTCCATGTAGACATCTGCACACAGCTCTGCAGTGCAGGTGGTGAGCACACCAAAGACTTTGTATTCATAAAGTCCAGTTTCCTGAAAACAGCACATGAAAGTTCTCTCTCTTCCAAATGCAGGCTGCATGCCACACCCACAATATGCAAGTAATCCCCGAAGCACACGACTCTGATTAGAGCCAGTGTGCGTTTCCACCCTTCATCACTGCGAGTGAGGAAGCGTGCAGGGTTTGAGTCAAACGTGCAGAAAACGGGTCAGAGGATGCTTTCTCTCGCTCACACTTAAACACAATAAACAATGACAAACTGAACGTCTACGCTGATTTAGTGTAAGTCACGTAGGCATACTTTAAGGCACTTGTAAGTCAAACCAAAGTCCATTCACAAAAACGTCAATTTAAGGTTTTCTTCTTTTCCCTTTGCAGTTGACAGCATATAAGGCCTCAAATGTATTAGATATCTTCTTGATTGTGCATTACTGGGAGTTTAAAGAGACTCAAGCAGTGTCCCATCACAATCATTCCTACGTTTTGAGCCAAGTTTGAAAAAGCTTATTTGGTAGACCAAGTTCAGTGTGTGCAGAATCCAACCAGATTAAGAAAATGACTTATCCCTGTATTGTTGCCAACAATCTTGTGTCTTGTATAAGTTCCAACAAACTACAATTTTGTCTTGTCTTTATTAGTTTTATCCAGTAATAAGTTATAAAATGTGGGTAAAATGTTGTTAATAGCTATTAAATAGGCTATAAAGTATCCTGGCCCTTCAAATTAACAATGAATGGCATGCATTTAGGAACTTAGTTTTTATAAAATACAGCACATTGCAAAGATACAGAGGTGCCCATAGCTGTCTGATAATTCATATAACTTGTTTGCAGTAGTCATTTCAGTTTGATGCACAGTTTTGTTTATGCATGCATGAACTTTATTTATTTATTTACTTTTTGATCCCCTTTTGGTCAAAATGAATTAGAAGCTAGTGTCTTGATGTGTGAGCTGTATGCCGAGCTGAAGAGTGGATCCTTCTGATTTCATACATGTGTGCAACCAGGTCCTACGAGCTATGCTTATGTGCCCAAAGGAGAGGCGACGTTAAAATGACAGATTTATAAATGGAGTTTGGTACGACCGGTACAGCCGGTTTCTGAGTCAACCAGCTCTCGCTCAGTTTCCGGATATTTCTCAACCTGGCCGCTAGGAACTCACTGCCAAAGTGTTTACTGCTCTTAATGAATAAATCACATGAAAGATAACAATCTCACATCATTCTGTAAGGAAATAAATACCGACGCTACCGGGTCTGCAGCGGAAACCGACACACACACACACACACACATTAGCAGCAGCCTCCGGTCGTACAGCAGCACTTTGACTGGTTTTCGGTACCTTGTCGTAGAGCCGGTAGATCTTCACTCCCATGGTCTCGGTGAAGAGCTCCCATCCTCCCTCCAGCTGCGGCTCGTCCAGCTCCCCCCAGGCTCCCTGGAACTCCTCATCTGTAAACTGCAGCGACATGACGGCTCCTCTCTCTCAGCTGTCACCCAGCGCCGCTTCCGGTCACACCTTCACAATAAAACCATCGGCGCAAACTCATAGTGCTACATTTAGTCAGGGATGTGGAGGAATTTCATTTGGGTTAAATTAATAAGTTAATTTAAAAAAAAAAAAATGTTGAAACTGATTTTTAAGTAAGATAAACTACATTTTGTAAGGTAAAAATAACATTCTTGATCAGGTATCTTCAGTAATTTTAAGTGAGAATTAATTTTGTAATTTTTATTCGTACTGTGAAACCATAATACCTAGTAAAAAGTTATTAATCAGGAATGTATATGTATGTATGTATATTACTAAACTCAATTACAGTCACTTAAAATGACTAGTAAAAGCGGATTAACTATGCCATGCTTTTGCCATCCTAGGAAAAAAGCTTGCAGGACACTGAATGATGATGTGCTTCAGAGGATTTAGAAGTGGGAATACCCAATGCCGACTCTGTAACCCGCTCATACCCTGTACTACAACACTGGTTTTAGGTTACTTATTTAACTTTACTTGAGTCTTTACATTTTATTCTACTTTATTCTCCAACTCCACTACATTTCAGGAGGAAATATTGTGCTTTTCCTCTTCTACATCTATATTCCTCTATTTTATTATAACGTATAATGTATCTATTTTATTTTCATTGTATTTCATTCTCTTTATTTACTCTTTGCACTACACTCCCCTGTACTGCTGTGGTAAATTGAATTTCCTCTACGGGGATCAATAAAGAAACATCTTACCTTATAAGAGTAGTTACTCTGCAGATTATACATATTCCTACACATTCATCACTTATAAATATTATTAGTGCAATAATATGAGCTGTGGCTGACTTTAGTACAGTATTTGGACATACATACTGAGTTACTTTGCACATAAGAGCATTAGTATCAGGATATGACGCACTGAAACAAGAAATGTGGTCACTAAGAAATACTGTGTAATGGGAAAATGCATTCAGGGTTCTGTGAACATGAAGCAAACTGTATTATGTTGTGTTATTCCATGTTTATTTTTACATGCAAACAGTATCAATGTATTCACACTGGCTGTCTCACTCATTTCAGGAGAGTTGTTATTCATTGTGCTATGATCTAAGTACATACCAAAGACCAAGGCTGTCTGGGGGAGAGCTGGTCTTCAGATGTGTTCTAACTATTGTTTATCAGACATTAGCCGTCGCCAACAGACATCCTTTGGGGGGAAAGGCCACATTCTTTGGGACAACTCGGTTTGCTTGTGTGATGCAAATAAATCTTGCACATGGAGATAAACTGTTTGTGAGTGTGTGTCACCATTCTGGGTTCCTTCAGTGGGAGTTTGTGGTCTCTCACTATAGTCAGATAGTTAAAAGTTGCAGTCAGAGATCAACTGAGGTGCACTGAGGCAAGACAAATTAAACCACAACAACAGACGAAAAATTAAAAAGAAATGCAATAAATTCATCTCTAATCTGTCTAATATGATACTGTGAGCTGATTTCTATAGTGTGCAGAGTTTCTACCCTCCCTTCGGCTCCAGTGTCAATGCTTGGAACCGGAAATAGACTGATATATTACAAAATAAATGCATGCGAAGAACTGAAAGTACACGCAACAAATGCTGGCAGCAAAGGGAGATTTACTTTGAAACAGACCGGAAATCGCACCTTTGCCTATTGATTTCAACTTCACACCCCCCGTCATCGATACTTGAAATAGTTGTTCTGAATGAGGATGGCAGCAGTCCGGCCAACAGCTCCAACCTGAGGACTTCACCGAGGGGAGGGGGATGAATGGGAGTCAGATTCCTGCTTGTTGTTTGGCTCAGCTCGGAAGGAAACAGCAGCTCACTTTGAATCAGATGAATCCGACTAAATGTTTCATGAGTCCGGTCCCTGTGCGGAGGAGCGACATGGACAACGGCTGTGAGGTAACGGACCTCTCCTCTGTCTGTCTGTCTGTCTGTCTGTGTGTCTGCTTCTGTCGGGGACATTCACCTCTCTGCACATAACAAGTTTGGGCTTAATTCATTCTCTTAGGAGACCACAGAGACAGGTTACATGGTTGCTGGTGCACTTTCATTGACTGATATTTTAAAAGGATTTTCACAATAATACTGTTCATGCCTGATGGACAGTGACAGCAGCCTGAACAAACACTGAATGCAGCACACCTGTCAGAAAGAGCAAAGAACAGAAACAACATAGGTTGTAATGTGGACTGTTTCCTTCTGTATCTGTTTCACATCTTGGACCTTGAATGCATCTTTTTTCTTTAAATGTTCACAGACACAAATTCCATTTCATTTCCAAGTGAAAGGCTTTTTGCTGTTGTGTTACGCTGCTATTAAGAGGAAATCAGTAAAGTGTGAATAGAAGTGACTTCTGTAATAGGTTTTTTCTGCCAACTGTAACTTAAAAACAAAGAGAACAAAGATCTTCTCTGAAGGTAGTCATAGGGATTACAAACCTGTTTCAAATTTGAACCTCACCACGGCCTGTGTGTGTGTAAAAGGCTGATCAATCGGGTTGTCATCAGGATGAGTCTACTGAACAAGAAAAGAGCAAAGATTTGACAAAAAGCCTAAACAGCCTAAAAAAATAGGCTAAACATTGGTAAACATAATGCAACCATTATTTTCTGAAACAGACGTCCAAACTGTTATTTTCATTATTTATTTATTCTCAATCGATCGTTATGGCAGAAAATGGTGAAAAATGTTTTTATGTTATATAATTTCTCACAGCAAAAGAAAGATGCTTTCAAATGTCTTCTTTTATTCGACTAACAGTCCAAAACTCCAAAAAATTCGAGTTTATAATCGTTTAAGCATCAAACACTCACTTTTGATGAGCTGTAACAGCTTAAAAGCTTAAAATTACTTAATAAACTGGTTACCTATTCGTATTATTAGTATTATTATAGTAAAATCCTGGTGGGAAAGCTAAAAACTGACACATAGTGGTGATTTAATTTGCTGATTCCAAAGTGTATACTCCACCCAGGTTGCTTAAACTCCCCCAAAACTTTCCCCAAAGCAAATAATATACCCTCAGTAGCTATGGCTCTGACCCCATGACGGGGCCTGACCCCCAGATTGGGAACCACTGGTCTATAGTCTGTCTGAACCACCTTCCACAGTTCCTACAAATTCTCTAGATGTTAAGATTTAATAGCAAGTGTTTTAAACCCCTGACAGTGATGGAAGGTATAACTGTAGCTGTCTGGCCCATGTATTGTCACTCAGAGTCTAAATCACAGCTTTCCACCCAGCAGATGTGAGTGAGGGGGGGTGAGAATGAGTGCTTGTGAAATTGCTAGTGATTTTGAAGCTCCTCGCATTTCACGGAGCAGTTTGTAATGTCATATCCTGCGCTCTCCAGGGAATGTCTCAGCTCGTGCTGGGCTGAGTGGTCCTGCGTCATTCAGACAACTCCTCTGACTGGGTCAGGAGGCGGCTGCGATTGTGAAAAAAGAGGAAAGTGGTGCTGAATTGTGAAATGCGGCGTTGAATTTTGAGAAAAAGCATCTGGGAGGTCTCTTCTGGAAAACTGTGTCCAATGTTGAGCAACCAGTTTGCATTTTCACTGCTTTAATGAGTGGTTTCTTTCTCCGCACAGACTGGGAGACCCTAGCAAGGAAAAGAGGTAAAAGGGCAACGGCGAGGGACCATCTGTGGTTGGTTAACAGAAGGCTCCTTGATCCTGCAATGCCAGAAGAAGCTAATAAGGACGCCATGAGAACGCCAGCGACCCCAGAGAAGGCCAACAACAACGAGTGTCCCGCAGCCCCAGCGACGACGGTCAACATCCCCCTGGTCAATGAAGTCCAGCTGACGGCAGCCACCGGTGGGGCGGAGCTGTCCTGCTACCGTTGCACCATCCCTTTTGGCGTGGTGGTCCTCATCGCCGGCATCGTGGTCACCGCCGTGGCCTACAGCTTCAACTCGCACGGATCCACCATCTCTTACTTCGGCCTGGTGCTCCTCTCGGCCGGGCTGGTGCTCTTAGCGTCCAGCGTCGTCTGCTGGAAGATGAGACTGGAGAGGAAGAAGGAGAGGCGACGGGAGAGCCAAACCGCCCTGGTCGCGAACCAGAGGAGTATTTTTACTTGAACTAGCAGTTTGGACGACACGTGTCCTGGTTCTGTGAGTCGGAAAAAGGCCTGATTTTAAGATTGAGTTGGAGAACCAGATGTGGACAGATGTTGTCCAGCATCGTTGGATTTCTGACCCATAAAAGCTTTGACCGCAGACTCTCAAGGCCCAGAACTTAAAGCTTTGAAGACATTGTAAGGGATTTATTTGTCAAACAGACGTTGAGCATCTGGTGAGCCGGGAACGCAGCCAAAAGGAATGTATCACAATTAAGATGAATTACCACTGTGCGAAGCGATGTAGAGGAAGTCTCCCATTAATCCGATGTTGGATGCGGCGGCTTTGATTATAATGGGAGGGATTGTGGTTTAGAAATGCCCAGGGAAGGAGAAGGAAACTGGAAAATCCAGGACAATGATTCATGCCTCATTTACTATGCTTCAACTTGGACGTATCTGTTTATAAAGTGTTCATCTCACAGGGAAGGATTATGAATGGCCTGTTATGGAAGTATGGTACTTGATATGAGGATTGTGTTTAAAATCTGCCAATATACACCGTTCAGATTAGATGGCACATGATATTATACAGAGAGAATATTTAACCGTAAATATATATTCTCTTAAAGCACTTTGATCCTTCATAATCATCATATTCCGTATTACAAGAAATCTATTAACAAATGAAATGAGTGACACATCCACAACTCTGAGTAGTTTTGCTTATTTCGGGTTGTGTTGGGTGATGATCACTTATTGTCCAGTGTACTTCCATACTATAAAAGGATATTATTGTAGCATATGTTGTTGTTTTGATGTAATCATTTGCATGTATTAACTGTTACCAGGACGTTATGAGGTTCAATAAACTCATTGATACACATAAAAATCATTTGGGAAGTGTGAGTTTCAGATTGTTGGGGCAGATATATTCAAGAGTTGCATTTGGTGAAATACGCTGATTGGATTTCTTCGCGAGAGTGAGGTGAGTAGATCAGTACTACTCTTGTGTCTGTGTGTGGAGCTGGAGTCAGGACGAGGTAGCCTAGCTTAGCATAAATCTTGGAAACATGGGGAAGCAGCTAGCACAGCTATGTCCAAATTCAAATATAAATCACCTCTTAAGCTTACTAAAGCTGGGTCCAGACTACAGGAGCTGATCTATCTCCGATTCAACCCTCCCTACAATCTGGAATGGGACCTTGGTCGGTACCTTGTGACGAAGCTGGAATCAATCTCGCCAGGCATCAATCTATGGGTTTGGGTGCCAAATCACTGTATTTGTATGTCCTTTTGTATGTCCTTTGAGGAAGTACTGGCAGCTACGGGTGTGGGCGCTAGGTGGGACGTAGCGAGTTAGAATAGCTGTTCCCATAGAGGTTAGTGTAAATGCTGCTAGCATCAGTTTTATCAGAACTGCAGAGTATTTCTTCACTGAAGGCTGGCGCTCTTCTCCCGGCTGGCTTCAGTTCTCTTGTGACAGACGGTGATAGACAGATTGTTCATCCAATCACCTGCCAAGTATTTTCTGAAAGTGCCTGCCCTTTTCCAAACAATGAGGCAACGAGGACGTCACAAGGACGTTATTCAACACTTATTACCGGCGCTCGTGGGAAACAATACTAAAAGTTATTATTTTATAGCATAAATTGCTGTTGTGTATGCCAACATGATCAGACATTCTTTTAAGTGTGTTTGTGATAAAACAACACATTTTTGAATGAAGTTTGGCATAAAGAGAGAAATTGCGAGTGTTCACAAACTCTTCTGATTTGTACTCCTCATCTTCTATTTTCAGATGTTCTGTTCTCGCTACTATATTTATTTGTGTAGGCTAATCACTTCCTTGCTAATATCCTGCTAAGCATCGGTAAAACATTCTAGATGGTAGGTATTTAGTTTTCACAGTACAAATAACAATTACAAAAAGAAGTAAGTGTTACCTAAAATTACTGAAGCTGCTTTATCAAGAATGTCTTTTTAACTTATAAAATAAAAAACTTAGTTAGTTTTACTTAAATGTTTTAAGTTCCAAAAAAAAAAATTTGGAAGTTTTGAATTGAATGAATGAATTGTGGATAAACTGAACGGAACATTGTACAGTTTAAAAATAAACGTGTACGTGCTTTCAGGTGGACAAACTATGTAATGACGACACCGTTTTTAAGTGACCACTGGTATGTCTGCACTCAAACCTTTATTGGCCCCTAATATACACTGACACTGATTATGAATGACTCAGGCTTTTAATGTTTATGAAATCGGACTCTTGATGAATTGACGTCAGTGTTTGTATTTCTTAGAAAAGGTTTATGGGTTGGACAAGCGATGAGTTATTATATTAACATTCAGCTCTTTGCTTTCAGTACTGAATTGAAGGAAATGTTTCTTTCTCTCCTGACGTACATGGGTGTGCCCTGAGTCTTCACACACAAATATACACACTGTCTTATATTTATCATTTAAAATAATCAAACTGAACATCATCCAGATTTTGGTATCATCAACATCATTCCTCTTTTTCTTAGCCAGGTTTGGAGTTATGCACCAAAGACTGTCCCTATTGGTGAACATCACAGAACCAGTTATAAAGATTTTCAAACTAGGTCAGAGAAGGCAAAAAGATTTGCACACACTAGTCTTTTTGTCCTGTCCCAGATCTGACCCTGAATTGCAGTGGACGGGGGCAATGGCCGATGTCTTCAGATATTTGGCATTTATTAGCATCTTGGGACACGAGAATGACGAGAAAGGCACAATTCAGATCAACTCTATAAACAGAAATCTGAATATAAATGCAGATTCTTTTTAAAAGCTAATAAAAATTCAGATAGGTTCCAAGATTGCATTTCGGCCAATGAGTTCTGCCTCTTTTCCTCCCCACATGGACGTTACCTGCGTGCCCACTCAAACGTGATTGGTCAGCATGACTCAGACTACGTCTTAGGTCACACATACGCAAATGCACATAGTCCTTCTTTGCTAATAGTTGAGGCTGCGACTTCACTGCTTGAAGTTCACCAGACTCCACGCAAAGAAGCGATGCGAATTTGCAACCATGTGACCACGCCCTAAACCCAAAAGCACGCTCCAACATGATTGGTCAATACTACTAGGACTAAAAACTGGTTCAAACGATTCCAGTACCAAAATCTTGTCCCCTTGGTTCACATGATAACAGGTCTTATTACTACTAATGAAGGCTTTGAGATGTGGCTGAAAGCTCCAGAGAAACCAACTAAGTGAAGTCTGCAATAAGATTTTTTTTGTCGAATTGAAATCAAACTTTACCCTCAAATTCCGATGTATCTGCATGGCTAGACACCACTAGCCCTAAGCGAGGAAACAGCTAACCTATTTCTATTTAAATCTGTTTTCAGTGTGTTTATTTTTCCAGTCTGGAGTTTGTTTTAGCGGCTTTTTGGTTGCATCTCCTTATAATATGCTGACTGCAAGTTTATACTGTATCATCTAAACAATCATCAGCTCATTTCTCTGCCACGTTCTCCAGATAATTAAACATTTCAGGATATAAATTCCCCATTGTAAAAGGAAGTTGAACTCTCTTGTTTGACCCTGTTAGGTTTAAAATAGCCTGGACGTGGAAGTATATTTATAGGCAGCATTTGCGTTGCTATGCGTCCCCGTGACACCAGACACTACAACTAAATGGTTTTCTTGCGTCAGAGGAGAACCTACAACACACTTTGTCACTTTTGGGATATCACCACCACACTATTAGGCCAGTACTGTGTGGACTCTGAGATCAGATCAGTGACACATTTATGGGACACATGACACAGTGAAGCGTCTCCTGCCTGCTTGTCGGGTTAAAGGAAGGCAGACTGAAGCTGGAAAAACGGGTGACTTGATATGAAGTTTGACAGGTGCTCTCTGCCAGCGTCTTTAGCCTCTTCACACACTGCTGGCACCTCATGCAGGCACCGTGTGCGTCACTTTTTGTGCTTCACGTGGTTGTCATTCCACTCAGTGCCACGCTGCCAGGTTGGTTTATCAATAAACAGGAAGCTCCTCCAAGGTGCACCGCAACACACAAATACTCTATTACATGTAAAAATGTAAAGTAAAAGTAGAACAAGTATTAGCAGTGGGATAATCTGAAGTATAAGTACTTATTGAGTTAAGTTTTTTTGGTGGGTGAGAGGTTTTGTGTGTTTACAGATCAGATAAGGAGGTAGGGAAAATAGGTGGTAAAAGGAGGATTAAGAAATGGTTTAAGAAACACAGGAAGGAAAGAGATTAGTAGTCAGAAGGTAGGAAAGGAAGCAAAGAAAGAAAGAAGGAAATAAATCAAGGAAGAGGAGAAAGAATAGAGGAAAAGAATCAGGAAAAAAGTTGCCAAAAGGAAGGGAGAAAAGAAAGAAATCTTGGGAAGGAAAGAAGGAGCGAATGATAAAAGGAGGAGGCAAAGAACTAAAGGAATATAGGAATGAAAGAAGTTTTCATTGGTGGGTGAAAAGTGTTGTTTACAGATCAGATAAGGAAGGTAGGGAGGGAAACAAAAATAGGAAAGATAGGACAGAATAAGGGGGGAAAAGGATATTAATAAAGAGTCACAGGAAATGGAGAATAAATAAAATAATCAAGAAAGACAGGGAGGAAAGAAAGAATTTAGAAGTGAAGAGGTCAGGAAGAAGAAGAAATGAAGCAAAGAAAGAAATAAGGAAATCAAAAAAAGAAAGAAGAGAAGGAACAATGAAAAAGTCGCCAGAAGGAAGGAAGAAAAGAAAGAAGTCTGGAAACTTGGGAAGGAAAGACATTAGGGAAAAAGTGTCCAGAAGAAGGAATAAATAGGAACTATTATGGAGCAAAAAAAAGTTTTATGATTTTCTCTAATGTTGGCTGTAACAGCTGAATTTGCAGATACAGTAAACCAACTACAGCCTCCAGTCAAATGTAGTGGATTTAAAAGTCCAACAATTCCCTCTGAAGTACAGTGGAGGAAAAACAGAAATGAACCTGACCACTGTACTTACCGGTAAGTACAGCACTTAAGTAAATACACATTTACTTTCCACCTCTCTCAATGAAGGAAAAGCCAAACACAGAACGAGCTGAAGTCTGAAATTCCAGACCTCAAAACAAGCGATTGCACATTGTTCAAACCCAACACAATTAAACATAATGAGCTCAGCATTACGGGGATCCTGTCAGTTCAGTCTAATAAAACAGCTGTGCAGACGGAGTATGAACAGGCTGAAGCAGACCTGACCCGACAGCTTTCCGACCAGCTGACCGGATTGAAGTGACATTTTCTAGAATAACGTGGAACACAGAGAAGCCAAATGTTTTGACTGTTATCTGGCCTTGCTCAGGTCGTCTGATTGTTAACATTATTCTTCAGTGCTCGGTTGCTGGAGGAGGAACAAATACTGTGCATGTTGATAAGATCTGTTCCAAGAAAAGGCCAGGACTGAGTTCATGCACTGTATTCTGAGAGCAAAGGTAAACCTTTTGGGTGTCAGGAGATGGAGATGGCAGATGAAAAATAAACTCAGGAGACTTTAGGCAGTCCTGTTCCTCAGATTGTATCATCGCTGATTCATCTGAAAAGTTTTGAGTCAGACTCCACAAGAGTCTTTCTCAATGTTTCAGTGGTGTTTTACTGCAGAGCTCAGGGGTACTGTGAAGCTGTACTTAAGCACAGTGGGGCTTTGAACTAAAATGCTAACGTCAGCAGGCTAACATGCTGATGTTTAACTTGTATGGGTGTGAACTACAAAGGTTCTGTATTTTGCTCTATCTTTATGGTCATGGATCATGCATAGAGATTAGCTTCAGTCCACACACTCGGCGTAATGTTCCCCATGTTCACCATTATAGTTTTCCAAGCATGCTAACATTTGCTAATTAGAACAAACACTGAGGCTGATTTTGCATTTGGTCATTAACCAAACTAGTGGAGGAATTTTAACTTGATGATGGCACACTCACCAAAGTTATTACAGTACATCCTGAGGGGGGATGTCTAATTCAAAGTATATTAGAAACAGTCCAATGATTGTTGAAACTGTTCACATAAACCACAATGAGTGGCAAGTCCAAAATCCTAAGTAAATAAATCTCTGCATGGCTTTTTGTTTAAAATTCAGTCAATATTTTCTGGGCTTCCAAGATATCTGAAACTAGTGGGGATCCAATATTACCTATAAGCTTCTAAATGTGTCAGGTTTCCTCTGTCATTCAAATGGTCACAAACCCAGTTCACCCCAGTTTTGGACAAATTGAATTCAAAAATATGAAAAGTTGGAAATTGTGCAAGTAAATGGGATGGGAGTCAGATGTGAGACAGAAGGTCAAAAACAGATTTCATCCCCATAAAATAAGAAATAAAAAGCAGCCTTGCCACAGTGTGCTGCCAGGAGCCACGAGAGGATACAGGGTTGGAAACAGACTGATTTCATCATTTTCTCCCAGCCCTGCCACTTTCTTCACAACCTTTCCTGGTCCAAGTGTTGCACATGACTGGTCGGCTGAAAGCGTTTTTTTTTTCAGCTAAATGTGTGTGTAAGGTTGCCAACTTCCACTAGTAGAAACAGAGAATGGCCACATATGGATAGTGATGTGGTTGATGGATTAAACCTGGCTGAACCCAAATATTCACCGGTTCTTCTTAAATACATGTTTGTACCAATTTTCATCCATTCACAATCCATTCAATATTTGTTTATATTTTTACAAATGTGAACCATATGGTGGCACTAGAGGAGAGGTCAGGGGATCTTTAAAGTCATGAGGATACATCTACAAAGTTTTAAGGCAATACATCCGATCATTTGAGTTTTCAGTCCAGATGCGGTCCGACAGACGTTGCCAACCCTAGAGATGTGCTGCTAGCGTGGCTAAACAATCTGTAATTTTGTGACCTACTTCCAACTAAGCAGTGACTAGAGAGAACATGTTGGGCTGTGGATCTGCTCTGAGGTCTGTACTCATGAACAACAGCTGTACTGTTGTGGGTGTCTCTGCTGCCTGACAGGACACCGCCCACTGGAAGGAAGTTGAGCTCCAGAGTCAGATCTGAACATAAAGGTGAGCCAAGCTGTATCTATGAAACTCTTCTCAGTCTCACGCACCAGCTCAGCTCCTTCCTGCTCAGAGAGGTGTGTCAGACAATGTGGGGATTATGAAACTGATGCATAAAAAGCACAATTTGATGCATAAACATTCACCAGGGTGCAGGAAATGACACCAAACCATCCAATACTTATTTGAGCCTGGACCACAGTGGTGAACCAATTGACCCGCCAACATCCAAACATCCCTAGATGCTGCTAGCATGCTAGTTTGTTTGATGTCTTTAGCCCCTGAATAGACAAAGAAAACATTGCAACCATCATCAGACACAATCTTCCTCCCTTGTTGTGGATCCTATGATGGCTTTTTGACACACCTTTTCCACAGGGCAGTTTATGTAAGAGTGCCAAACCTATCCATTTAACATAATGAGAGCCAGCAGTATTTTACAGTGTGACAGTGGCGGTCACTAACTCTGCACGATATGCTCTTTCTTTGACTCTTTCATGTGCTGCCAGTGGTTCTTGGAGTGTCTGAAGTGTTGGCTGGCCACAGTCCCCGGGGTGCTGCCGGCTCGGTTCGCCCTCATTCCACCACATAATAAAGAGAAAGCTCTTCCTGAACGGTTCCTCCCTTTTTTACTGTAAATCCCACTTCAGCAGGACTATAGTGTCATCTCCAGTACAAGGAGAAAAACATTCTCCTTCAAAGCTTTACACAAACATATTGCTCTCACAAAACCCCAAAAACACAACAGGAGGCTTACACGATGCTCTTTGTTCCCTGAAATTATATAATAACTACATACAATCTTTATAAAATGGTACTTTTTGAAGTTGTTGCTTTTGAAAAGAAATAACTTAAACAGAACACATAGTGGAATATCCAGCAGCTACAGAGCCAACTCTCTGTAGAGAGTTGGTAGAGACCAAAATAGAGATACAAACACAACTCCAATGGGACAACAATGTTTTTCTGTCTGTCTCCATGGCGTCCCCCACAGGTTTCTGAAGAGCCGTTGTGAAGCTCAGCGTTATCGGCTCTGGCTGTCGCTATCTTGACAGTTTTGACTCCACCGGCTCCCAGATAATCCAAAAATGTGGAGCCTGGGTGGAGTTTAGGAAGGCTGAATGAAGCCTGATTGTGAAGGCACCCACCTGTCACCCAAAGCCTTCATGCTTTTAATTATATATATGCCTTATGATATATAAAAATCCTCCCCCCGTACAGTTGTCATGAATGAGAAATATAGCTATAGAGACCAAAAGCATTTTTTTGTTCGAGGCTGCAAACATGTTTATTTCTGCTGTAAGGTTTGGCATTTTAATCTGGAGGTTTATGGAGATTGAGTCACTTCTGGAGTCGTTTGAGGAGCTGCAGGTTTTGGACAATTATATGCTCACACTTTAGCCTTAACAAGCTTGTGTGCATGTCAGAGTTATGTGTTTGTCGACATATTGTTGAGGTTTTTTGCCCTCTGGTGTCCAAAGAAATTTTTCATATTCATATATTCATATTCATATGAATTCATATTTTTAGCAGGAATTTACTGACAAACTAAACAGTTAGTCTGCTTGTCCACAGTGTCTACTGTGTCATACAGCAGACTAATGTATTCATACTGTCTTTTAATTGATTTTAAAGTTTGAGTTTCCTTTTGATAAAATAAGAAAATCATGTTCTACCAAGAAAGTTAGAAAACAACTGACTTTTAATGATAAAAACATCACAGATTGTACTCTGACTTCATTTTAGTTTATTTAACTGATTAGAACAGTTATTGCGAGTTCACACCCACCTCGATATGCGTGCTCATAAACTGCTGCAACAGCACATTAACTTTCCAATACACTGCTTTAGTGTAGGTGCTTTTATTCGTTGTTACTTTCTTGTCACTTTCCTATTGTTTCTAGAGTGACCTGCCACTTCCTAATTAAACCCAGGGGTGTAATACTGTCGAAAATATATATTCCTCCATAAGAGTATGGCGTTAGAGAAGTGTATAAAGGCACCACAAAGCAGATTTTACCAATCTCTGGTTTATTATTTACTATTTATTTACTGAACGTCACATTAAGTATCATAAAAGTGACACAAAAGAATGTGTTGTATGATTTTTGGATATAGTAACAGCTGTTGGAGGTCATATTATAGTTTAATCCGACCATTTCATCACTGCCACGCCACATCTGAATCCTCTTTCTACAATTTAAAGTTTGTGGTCAACAGCAGAAGAGGAAGAACAAAGAGGCGGAACGCAAAAACGACAGAACAAAAGGAAAGTTAACACCCTGTTGTCAGTCCCATCATGCATCAAGAATGATTATGTCCATATGTGTGAGGAAAAACCATGACTGGTTGACTTTACAGGCAGTTTGTTTGGCTTTCCCCTGGACTGTGATAGGTATCGCCTCCTCTGACGCACATGCGTCGCAAAAGATGGGGGAAATTGCACAAATGGCCGATGTGTCAGCCTGTTGTTCATCCTCCCACTGTACAAGAGTGATTGGATACTGTAGATGGCTGAGAGGCATCTGTGAATATTTGGCAAAAAGCTTGTTTTTATAGAGAACTCTGGATCTGGAAAAGCTGTTCCTAATCTGTGTTTGTTAATCAAAGACTTGCTCCTGCTTTGCTGACGTAGCTCGCCTGTTACATAAATATCTGACAAGAGCATGTTAAGCAACTGAAAACAGTGTCAATGGTCACATATGATGGTAGAACAGTTTAAAACACGTCATTTTAAAGTCCCAGTCAAATGAAAAATGTAATTTTAACACTTTAAGATTGCATCCTCAGTTATATTGTACCCCTATTTATGTTATTTGCAATTACACCTGTTAATCAACGTCAATTCGTTAGCTAACTAGCTTTTAGCACTTTATCAGTCATTTGGGTGAAACTGGATCATATTTTATGGAGAGAATATTGTCTGGTTTTCCCTCTGACGTGCTCTGCCTCAACTCCAGTAACTGCCAATTCATTTCAGTTTTATTTGTATAGCGCCAATTCATAACAGAAGTTATCTCAGGACCCTTTCCACTAGAGCAGGTCTAGACTGAACTCCATATAAAATTATTTACAGAGACCCAACAGTCCCCACCATTTAAGAGGATTTTAATGTAGCTGCCGTTAGTTAACTTCTAATGTAGTTGGAATAAGATGGAAAAACTAGTTTATGAGTCGCTTTTATGCTACCAATGATTAAGTAAGTAGTAACTGATAATACCTTTGATTGTAGAGGAAAAGCTACATTTGTCAAACATAATTTCATTAAAAGTTTCCATAACTCAAAAGATTGATACAAACTGCTTCTTTTGATGAGCCTAAACATTTGTTTAGGTAGAATAGCTGTGTACTCTTTAGTGTTGCTTTAAACAAAATAAAATTAATGAAAAGTAATAAAATAACATACATTTTAGAGCTTATCTACAGTTTATTCTAGAAGAACATATGACTTGTTGTTGGCGTTAAAAGTCCAGGAAATCCAAAATCTAAAGCTCGTACAGTTTATCTTTATGGATTATATTGATGCCGAATTCACAAGAAGGCTGTCGACAAACTTTTAGTTCGTGTTTCTAAAGTTACGTGTTTTTACCGACACGTTAAAATTTTCTAAAAGGGAGTTTGGTTCAGAATTCAAACTGCTAACATGGATCATATTGAACGTTATGAACACAGAAACACGAGGTAACTGTTGAAGTATGATAAAGTTTATTATTTTTGATTAATATGTATATGATGGGTGTCGATGGACAGATCTTGGATTTGTAGGCGTTGCCATGACAACAAGTATGCCATTTAGCTGAGGTATAATTTCTGCAACGATTCAAAAATCTTAATTAGGTGTTTGAAAAGACGTTTAATCTGTGAAAACTCACAACTTTCTACTTTAATACGACATCCAACATCACTTCCTGTCGGTGTCACATGACTTAAATCCGTGAATAAATAATGTAATTCAGTAGTTTATCTGTTTTAAATTAATTTGTTCTCTTATTGGTGTTCTGTCTGCTTTATTAGACTTATTATAGCGTCTGTTTATACACATATTTATATCCTTAACCGGTTTTAAAGGAACTTATTTATTTCATTGTGCACTTGTACGTCCATCTGGCCTCAGAGCCGTCTGATTGTGTCCTCATGGTCTTAATTTTATATGTTTATGGCGATGGGGTTTAATTTTTGTTTTGTATATCTTTTAATCTGTAAAGCACTTTGTGGTTAAGCTTAAAAAAGTGCTTTATAAACACACTTATTATAATAATTATTGTGAAGAACACTGTCTGAGCAGCCTTTTATGTCTCTTTTGGTTGGATTACGTTGCATAAAATAACAATAATAAGAGTTTAATAATAGTTAAAGCAGGTTTAAGTATGAAAATGTCAATCATTAAAAGATTATCTGTTAAACTGTTTTATTGGGATAAAACGGGCTATTAAAATGTACAATGTGTAAATAAACAGTCACAGGGGACATTTTTATACACATTATACTATTTTATATGGTATTATTAGATTATTAGGACTCTTTTTTAGTGTTGCAGTTGCAGGTTAAACTATCAGGACTGCAACAAATGATTAATCTCATTATGGATCAATCTGCTGATTCATTTCTACATTGATCCATTGATTGGTTGGTTTATAAAAGTTCTGAAAACATTGAGAAATGCCGTCACAATTACCCACAACTGCCCACAGAGACGATGACTACAAATACATTCAGAGTATTTGAGGAAAAAGCTGAAAAATCTTCACATTTGTGAAGCTGAAACCATAAAAAAAAATGACTCAATAAAACTAATCTTCGTAGCGTAAAGTACTCGGTTACTTTAGTTACTTTAGTTTGTGTTGCCCTCGCTCCCGTCTAAGCGTTCAGGACGCTCTGCTGCTGCTGCTGTACTTTTTATTTTTATTTCCTGTTCTGTTCTGCTGCAGTGACCCAGTTTCCCCCTCGGGGATCAATAAACATCATCTCCTCTCTTTATCAGCGACGCTTCATCTGACAAACGCAACAAATGTGCAGGAATTTGTCCTGATGACAGTCGGGACACCAGACAGGGAGGAAGGGAACAGTCCTTCTCCTCTTCCTCCTCCTCTTCCTCTCAGTGTTGATCTGGTTCCTTTCACACTTTTTAACGACGTCAGTGAAGCTCTCAGGGTCACGTTACTGAATGAAAGTGTGAAATAAATCACATTTTCATTGATTTGGACTCTCAGACAGCGGAGGATGAAGCAGACAGAAAAAGAAAGAAGGTGGTTTTTGTTTATCCACATTTGGCTCGTCGACGCTGCCGTATTGATCCATCAAACGATGCTTCATCCCGAGTTCAGACTTCACAACAAACACTGATATCCAGGAACCGACAGCAAACTACAGAGACGTTAAAAGAACTGATGAAGCATTTCAGAACCTTTTAATCAAGATTATGATGAAGAAAATGAGAAAAAACGTTTGTTTCTTTGGTTGGGAATCTTTAGAAAGTTGATGTGAATTCTGAATGTTGGTACCGACTAAACCACAGACTGATACGACGTTCTTCAGGTCGATACTCATCTTATTATAACTTATAACATACAGTGACTGTTGATCCAGTCTGAAGCCACAGCCACATTTCTACCATACTGTTTAGATCTTGGTGCTTTTTAACTCTTAGATTTGAACCGGATGACAGGATTTTAGTATCGGACGTCTGGATCTTAAGTTATCAGAGAAACAAGCTGAGAGCTAACGTTAGCAGCAGCTCGGCCTCGCACCCCCTCCGGGACGTCCTTTGCTTGTCCAACAGCGTGGGAGAAGCAGTGATTTTTAAGGTTGGAACTGCTTTATTCAGTGTGTTTAGTGGTTTTAATCAGCAGGTCTGTTTGTGTTGTGGAGAGGAGGAGACCTCCTGTGGATAACTGGCACTCCCGGTAGAAACTCCTGAACCATGAACACAGGAAGGAATCCTAACCGGAGAAGCTGACTGCAATGACACCAATTCGTGGTGAAGACACAACTCCCATGATCCCACACTGCAGCAGGAGCGAGGATGAGGAGGAGGAGGCAGTAATGTGTGTTAGGGTGGAGTGAACAGCCGTCAGGTTGCCTCTCATACAAGCCCGCCAAGCGCCTGTCTGTCTGTCTGTTGTCTGTCTGCTTGTCTGTCTGTCTGTCTGCTGTCTGTCTGCCCTGTCTGTCTGTCTCTGTCTGCCTGTCTGTCTGCCTGTCTGTCTGTCTGTCTGTCTGCCTGCTGTCTGCCTGTCTGTCTGCCTGCTCTGGGCCTGTCTGGCTGTCTGCTGTCTGCCTGGTCTTCTGTCACATGAAACCTCATCTTCACATTCACACTCGATATCAGCGAGCAGC
>NW_023339696.1:20792947-20798414 GCF_004916995.1 Morone saxatilis | reverse complement strand
TGGGTGAAACTGGATCATATTTTATGGAGAGAATATTGTCTGGTTTTCCCTCTGATGTCCTCCGGCTGCTCTGCCTCAACTCTGCTAACTGCTAATGTAGCTAATGTTAGCATGTTTATAGGATCCTATCTTTAGACAAGGCAGCAGTGGTTCCCAACATGGGGTTTAACCACAACCACTCCGGGTTGCCAAAGCTTCAAAGGGGATTGCGAGTGCGTCTTAATTTCAGTAGGGCTACATCTCAGCATCAAACAATATTCACAGAGCCTTCACTCTCTGATAAACAGCCTCGGCGCATTAGAAAAGTACACAGTTAAAACAACCAAAGAGCTAATAGAACAATGAAAGTGTATCAAGTATGTACGATTGTTAAAAATATACTAAAAAAACATGATACAGAACGAAAATTTTGGCAAAAAGTTGCTAAACATTCATAGAAATCGCTCGTTTTGCACAAACTCTATAAAACCCTCAGTCAGCGGTCGTCAGTTTAGGCAGTGATAAAAATGGGTCCCTTGAGGCAAAAGATTGGGAGCCGCTGATGTCGAGTTAGAAGCACATGAAGCATGAATCTCTTTTGACCAAGCAGTAATGAACATCGCATGTGGCCACGAGAACAATCAAGTACAGAATGTCCTCTTATAACTGAGACAGTCACTGCCAGATCTTGGAGGGGTTCTGATCAGGACACGCTTCCTACCGATGGCCCCTCAGACAAAGTGGGACGCCCCATATTCTCCAAAAATCTGCAACATTCAACCACAGTGTGTCGGACGGGAGGGCGACTCAGACTCCAGCAAAGCCTGGCTTTTCAACTAAATTTTTTTGAATCTGATTTGATATTTTTCTGGACATCTGTACATACACAGACAATTGTCTGAAACAATTAGACGATAAATCGAGTAGTTGATCGACGGAGTAAATCAATCAGCAATTATTTTGTTAACAGATCACAGAAAAACATTCTTATATTCCAGCTTGTTTGATTTGATTTGATTCAACTTTATTGTCATTGCAAATACAGGTACAAAAGAACGAAACTCGGTTAGCATCAACCAGAAGTGCAAAGTAGTAAAGTGCAGAGTAATTTACAAATGTACAGAAATATGTAAAGAAAAACATAACAACATTATAGATATATGAATTAATAGTGAAGATTTTTTGTCTGGTGTTTAGCTTATATATCTTTCTCAGCTCTGATTGGTTGTTTTTGTTCGGGCCCGGTGGATTCTAGCAAAGTTAGGATCACTTGGAGGAGCCAGAGGAAGCTGTTTTTTTCACAGATTATCTGTCTCATGTTCTACTGTCAGATATAGTGAAAGTTTCAGGCAAATATGACAAAAAAGTTATTTTTTTAAAGTTAGCTACTGCAGCTTTAATTGAGAATACAATAGGCAGACACATTGATAATGAAAAATAACTATTAGCTTAGAATAAAAAAATTTTCTTCAATAAAAGTGAAGCTGTTGTATATTAAGACAAGACAAAGATTTTGGAAAACAGAGTGAATGAAAACACCTCTTCCTATGTCCAGCCGCAGCTAATTCTTGTGATCCAAAAATGAGTCTTTTCAGTTTCTTATTTAGTGTTTCAAGGACACTCTTGGCACTAATAAACCGTTTCCCCCCTGTCTGTAAATTAAGTAAATCATTTGAATGGCTCGGGGAGGAAATGAGAAGGTGTGCCCGTCGTGCCCGTGGAGGTCATTTAACAAACACAATGATGTCATGGGAAGTAGCTTCTTCACAGCTCTTGGTTTCCATTTCATCTGAACAGCTGAGCTCCTTTGTGGAGCTAAAAACTTTCCCATAAACCTCCAACTCACACCTCAAACAGTTTCCATGCTCGCAGTTCATCTGCAACATGCTATGAATTATTGTAACTTTATGATAGGGAGTCCAAACCAGTGAAAGATGCTGCTCAATAGTCCATACTCCCACATCTGTTTCCAACAAGTTTCGGGTACAGCATGAAGCTATAATTGAAATTAGGCCTCTCCCTGCACACAAATCAAGTCAGCTGGGGCTTTTTTCTTGTGTTTTAGTATGTTTTTAAGAGAGGTCTCTCGGTTTTCATGGCAATAGTGAGCAATACTATAAGCAGTCAATGGTGAAGTTGATTTTCTGTGCACTCACACTTTTTTCCCCAGTCATTTTTATATCTTTTATTAACTTCTGGACAACTTATCATCAGTCCTGTAACAGCAATGGGAGTGTATTTTCTTTGTCTTTTGCTTTATTTCATTCTTCTGTTTTTCTGTTTCTAGCCATGTTAATGTTAATGTCCATAATCTATATGGACACAGTGTCTATCTGTTGGTCCACCACTTTGGCCCAGACTTAAATATCACAACAATGGATTGCCTTCAAGCTTGCTTCTGACATTAATGTTTATGCCTTTCAAATAAAATGCAATAACTTTGGTAATATCTTGCCTTCTTCTCAAGTGTGTTTTCACTTTGTCCAATACTTTGGTTTATGACCAAAAACCAGCAAAACAAATGACATTTACTTCAGCTGTAGCTGTATTTTGTGTTTAGTGCTAATTAGTTAATGTTAGCATGAGAAACGTAAACCTGATAAAAATCTTCATGTTAACATTGTCATTGTAATATAGCGACCAGATGTCCCGTTTGTCCAGGATTATCCCAGTTCAAGCTGGGAGTCCCGACAAATATCTGTAAAACACCTAAATGTCCCGGTTTTCAACATTCACTCCCTACTGTCAACATAATGTTAACATAATAATTAGAATTTTGTATTTGTTTTTAGCGCTTACATAGACGTTTATCAGTTCTGTCCCATCCATTGTTAACCCCATATCAAAACATACAGTAGAGACTGTATGTCTTCTATTAAAGGTCCAGTGTGTAACAGTTCAAAGTGGCCATTCTAGTTTTTTCCTTCGCCAAAATCGAGCCTAAATTTTGAGCTTTATTTAGCCCCCTTCCTGACATGCTAGCATGAAATGGGCGGTGCCGATGGATGCATTAGGTCATCTAGCTTCATGATACCAATATTTAACTCTAGCTTTAAAACCGAGTCTGCTACAGCCTCTGAAAGACAGTTCGGAGTTGTAGATGGATAATGGGGTGGCACATGGGGTGGCCAATCAGATTTCAGACCAGCCCCCCTCTGAAAATGCCCCTGCTCGATGCTTCAAAAGTCCAACATACAATGCATTTGAACACAAGTCACAGTGATGAGAAAACATCAGATTTATTGGAAACAGTGTGAACATGGCTCATGTTTTGTAAAGCATTCTTCTGTCATTTGTCAATGCCGGAGCTGTGGCCCCATAAAGCAGCAGGTTGCCACCCTGGATCCCCGTCAACAAGGGAACCAGACCTGACCACAGTGGGGGGAGGGTATGTTTTGATGAGATCTTTGGTTTTTATCAGCCGTGGACATTCCTCTGAGCGTTGCTGCCTGGGAAGGAGCGAACAAGCTGTTGTGATGACGTACACGAGACAATGGTGAGGAGTCAGTTTTACAGCTCCCCGCTGATTCAAACTGGGTGTGAATGTCTGCTGCAGCACAACGGAGACATTTAACCCAAGACAGAGCTGCAAGAAAACACACAACACACCAACTCATGTCATTAATCACACTAAAAAAACCTAAACTCAAATATTCTTGATCAAGTAGCTTCATTTTGTCATTTTTTAATTGTTCTGTGAAAACAAAATACCTGATAAAAAGTAGTTAATCAGGAATGTTTCTGCAACTTACAAAACTAAGTGTCACTTAAAAAAAAGCTGCTTAATCAAGGATCTTTTTTAACTTTGTGTTACTTAAAATTCTCAATGTAATCCATTTCAACAATGTTTTGGGTAAAAATAACTTATCACATTACAGTGGTGAAGTTAAGTGTGGAATATACTGGAGAAAATAGATTAATGTGCATTGAATATCTTAAATAAAATTCATGTTATGTTTGGAAACGTTTTAATATTTTCTTGTTCGGTTGGTGCAGAAATATTCAGAGAATCTGCCAGTTGGAGTTTTTTGATAAGAGTTTTCCTATTTTAAAATTATTATTATTATTCTATAATAATTATTTCATTTTTAAATAAAAATGAATGTAAAGTGTTGATGGGAGGCTGATGTGGTCATTTCAGTCCTTTCTCTTTGTATGTATGCTTGGGTGTTGTTATGGTCAGGCTTGTTTAATACTGATATCATGAGTCCCCCAGTTCATGTGACGTGAACTCCTTCAAAAATAATTAAAATCCACGCATTTCCAGAAGAGGTGAGGTCAGTGGCAGCTACAGCTCCGGTTATAAGCAACATGTGTGCGTGAGGTTTGGTTGTGTCCACCTCTCGTGAAGCAGAGGAGGCTGTAAAGAGTTCCACATTGCTATGGTTTTTATTATGAAGCTTCATATTCATTCTGTGGAGTCAGAAAAGTTATTGACAGGGTTTGACTCGAGTAAAGTTATGTTAAAGTTGGAGTTTGTTGTTTGGGTGTTATCTATTAGTTATGGTGCTGCTGTAATGCAATAGATATAATTGTAATTATATTTGTTTGTAGAGCACTTTTCCAAACAAATCAACAAATTATAATCAAATCGGGAACTTATAAAAGACCTTTATTCAACCAGAATAAGTATGGTAAACCAATTCTTATTTTATAGGTAGGGATAGCAAATAAAGACACAGTTCATGAAATATAAAGTAAGGTTAAGACAGTTGTGATTTTTTGGACAGATTTTCTGTAAAAAGCTGTCATGTTTTAATTTAAATTTTTTTGACTTGGCAAACACAAATTCTATAAATATAAAAATCATAATAAATCTTTATTCAAAGAGTGTTTTCAGACTTTGACTGGGGGAGCACAAGTGGGGAGTATGTGTCTCAGCTTTCAGTACTGTTTAGGAACCACAGTATGCAGAAATATTCAAATGAGGCATTTCATACATTTGTATCACATGCAAAAAAAACTGCATGTTTTTAGCCCCAAACTGCATGGGGTTAGCATAAAGTGGGCATGCCTGGAAAGCTGAGAATTGTGGGTACCCATAGAACCCATTTTTATTCAGATATCCTGAGGTCAGAGGTCAAGGGATCCCTTTTAAACATGGACATGCCAGTTTCTGGAACTCTACTGAAGGTTTATTTGGGTTCACTGTACAGTTTATCAGCTGTTCTGTGCTGTTATTGTGCATTGAATATAATATAATCTGGAGGGCAGGATGACAGGAAACGTTTGAGTACCACTGCTTGAAAAGGCCAAAACCATGCCAGCAATCTGTTCTATTTATTTTATTTATTCCATTTCTATTATTTCACCTACTTTGTTAATGTGTATCATTACCTCTGTTATTTCAACTATTTCATGCAATTTATTTTATCGTCCTTTGTAACTGTAAATTGTATTCTTGTTGTGTCCTTTGATGTTCTGTCAAAGCACTTTGTAAACTGTGTTTTTAAAAGTGCTATACAAATAAAGTTATTATCATTATTAT
>NW_023339696.1:20789277-20792847 GCF_004916995.1 Morone saxatilis | reverse complement strand
AGATATCCTGAGGTCAGAGGTCAGAAAAAGTTTTTCCATCGCCAACATTTTGCCTAACTTTGGAGCGTTATTCAGCCCCCTTCCCAGCATGCTAGCATGGTTGGTGCTGACTAGGTCAACTGGTTTCATATGATACCAGTATCTTCACTCTAGCTTTAAAACAGAGTCTCAGTATCTTTCAGTCAGTATCTATACATAAATAAATATATACAGTATTGTGCTCACATACATACATACATACATACATACAAAACAGGATAATAAGGTTGGTTTTATTGTACAGCGTCTTCATTCAGCTGGAGACGACACACACACACGCCGGCCGGTGGTGGCGGGTCCTTGACGAGAGGAAACCATGAACTCTGGGAGGAGCAGGTTCCCACACCCAGAAGAAGGGACGCACAACGCTCTAACACAAACAGTCCGCCACTCAGGAAGGAAAGGGCTCTCTTTGGGCCTTTATCAGATCTGCGAGATCCTCGGCCCCGTCCGTCACCCACTGCTGTCCGAGTCCAGTCTTCTTCTTCATGTTTGAGACGAGGTCTTTGGTAGAGAGGAAATGATTAGGCAGTGTGATACTTTATATGTAGTTTTATTACCATGATCGTGTCTCGTCTCAGGGGTCATTTCATTCATTATGACTGTTTACCCTGATGAGGTTTTACTCACTGCCTCTGTGATAAACATTTGGTAAACTGGTGGAAGATTGTTCCAGATTATAGGAGACTAGTTTATTTGTTTACTTTTGGTCAGACTCAGTGTTTGACATGATTTCTTTTAAATGATTCAGATACAAGTTTTGATAAATTATTAAACTGGCCCCTGAAATGTGCAATACTTTTCCGTGTTCTATATATGTTGTTGCTATATATTGTCATTTAAAGCACATATTTTACCATTCTTCTTCTTATTATTATTATTATTATTTCTATTTCTATGTCTTGCAACCAATTTCCCAGCGGGGATCAATAAAGTATTTCTGATTCTGATTCTGAAAAGCAGTGGTGAAAAGTAGATTTACTCAAGTACTGTACTTAAAGCTGCAGTAGGTAACTTTTATTAAAATAACTTCTTGTCATATTCACAGAAACTTTCACTATATATCCTGACAGTAGTAGTTCCTCTGACTCCTCCTAATATGAAAGAATCCAACGGGCCTGAATGAAAATTACCAATCGGAGCCGAATACAGACGCCAACCCAAAGTGTCTCTGATTGGTTGTTTTCATTCATGTTCTACTGTCAGGATATAGTGAAAGTTTTAGCAAATATGACAAAGTTACCAATAAAAGTTACCTACAGCAGCTTTAAGTACAACATTTTAGCACTTGTGCTCTACTTGAGTCTTTTTATCTCATGAGACTCTACATCTCAGAGGTAAACAGCATTTATCTGACACCCTAGTTACTGTAAATTAAATTAAATTGAACTTAAATCGAAGTAGATGATTATGCATACATACTTTTATTGTAGTAACATTGTCAATGCAGGACTTTTACTCATAACAGAGTGGTTTCAGTAAATATCGATTATATTTTCGCACTTTTGATTTTATTGTGGAAAAAATGTAATATAAAAGTCAGAAAGGATCTGAAAAGATGAACAACAGTTCAACAAACTGATTGATCCTCAGCTAGCAGCAGCGCAGCAGGAGCTTCCCTCAGCTGTCTCCTGGTTGTGTAACCAGCACCTCCTTGCTGACCTCATGGAACATCTCTGAGGACACAACAGAGACGAAAGGATCACATTCACTGCATCAGCTCCCTCCCCTCAGTGCCCTCTGGCCTTCAGCCCGATTCAGACTGAACTAAATGTTCCCCTTTGGCCCAGAAAAGGAGGAAAAAAACTTTTTTGTTGTGTAACTCTGTAATCTTAGCTTTTCCTTCACTTAACGGTTCCTTTCGTTACCATGACAGAGGTCACTTTAGTTCACATGTTTAGTAGCCTGCAGGTAAAATTCAGCTAAAAGGTTTACTTAACTGGATCTCCAGTAGTTTCAAATATCTGGAAACTGATTGATGGCCACCTTTAACGCTTGCAGAGATTTAGGAAGTTAAACCCTGGAGTTTACAGGCAAACTTTGGAAAATCATACCAGAATCAGGTGGAAAATATTAGATTATTTGGTATGGAAACTTACATATAGGTATGTACAGTACAGTTGCATACTGCCGTTAGAAACTGAGTATAATAAGCTGATAATTAGTCTGATAAGCCAGCATCAGTAGTCAATACGTATTATTAAACCATTAATCAAACAGTTAACTTTTATAGCATATTTGTACATTTATTTATAGGTTATAGGCTATAGAAAAGGGGAATCAGTCCTATTATTCAGTATTTCTGTCACAGCAGTTATTTATCAGACTTTTTAATCAACATTTACTGTCATCAAGGGAAAATTATAAGACTTCAAAATTAAAAATCACAGCTGTTTCCCTGTAAGGTCACATCAAATGGCCACCGTAGAGGGAACATGGCTTGTTTCTTGCTCCTCATTTGTTCTTAGGATGGTTTATGGTGGGAGAGCAGAAGGGAGGTCACGATGTGCCTGATCACTGCAGGAGACTCACGCTATGAAAATGAACAAACAACCTGTCGGAGCTTCACGGCCGAGAGACGGAGGTAGAATATAAAGCAGAGGCAAACTCTCAACATCCTCGCCTCACAGTCTCAAACAGCTGCAGGATTCGTTAACACATCCTTCCCCATCTCTCCCTGCTGTCTGTCTCCAGGTCCCAGCGAGGCTGCCGGACTCCCTGGCACCAGCGTCTGGCGCTGGGGAAGATCTATCTCAGAGATATGAGCAGGAGAAACTCCACCCAAGAGGCCTGGTATACACACAGACAAACCTATTACATCCTCTGAGCTAATCATTCCCCGAGACCACGACAACACAAACATCCCCAGGACAGAAACACCAGTCTTCCTCTGACTCGCTGCTGTTTTTAGAGCTCTAAATCTCTGGTAAAGTGACAATCCTGATACACACAAGCCTTTTTTTTTTTAAAGGCTTTTGTCTTTAAGAGGGCTGTTCTGTCTTCGAGGTCTCATCCTGCTTATACAACAAATACATGAACATCTTTAAACTTTCTTAAACTTTTTTTTCTATCACATCTAAACTTTAGTTTTTACATGATTGACTTTTTGAATAAATGTTTTGTTTTTTATTCTCGGTACATATCACAAAACATAAAATTAAGTTAATTTAAGAAGTGCATTGTAATAAAAGTAGTGCAAACTACTGCCATAGGCCTATCCCTTATTCATGAATTGAAAAAGATTTTTTTCTGCTATTGATTCCTTGAAATTCAATAATATATGTAAATATAAAACATAAAAACTTAATTCAAAACAAAAAAATATAGATCATTGTTTTGCTGTAAATTTTAAAAAAAATTGCGGATTTACTCATTATAATTAAGTTGAAGTGATTCAAATGCTTTCTGACTTCATTTTTATTTATATTTAATAAACAGAATTTTATTTTTTATTTATCATTTTTTCTCATTTTTCAAAAATCCTGACTCTGACTTTTGATAAAAGTGTGATGTGATCCAAAAATGTTCAAA
>NW_023339696.1:20775297-20789259 GCF_004916995.1 Morone saxatilis | reverse complement strand
AGATACTTGCCCAAAGTATGTTCGTACCAAATTTCAAAACTTGAACAAATGTGAAGGCATTTTTTCCTTATCATAGTCTATGGGCACAAATGGGTTAATATAGGAATAAAAAGATTCAGAAAAACAGGCAAAATTGATTTAAAACATCTATATGTTTATGTCAGTTTGGTTATTACAGTCGGAGCAGCCAGAGTTATAAAGCAGTTTATGTTTCACTTCATTCCTGATGCGGACCACTGTTTTGTAAAGGTTGTATTGTGTTATGTGTGTTGCTCAATCTGCATCTGGAAGTGCTAGAATGAAAAGTTGTGCTTTCCCTGTAATAAAGTTTGTGAAGAGGCAAATAGATCAAATAAGAAGATTTTAAGTGTTGGCAAAATAATACGTTTAAAGTTGATGCTAATACATTTCCTGGCAATTGAAAAATAGCCTTTTTTATCATGTTAATTAAAACTATTCTGTCTTTCTGTGCCTAAAAAGCAAAACTGAGAATTAAAAATGATGCACACTCACAGATAAAATATCAAGAATCAATATTAGAAGCTCTCAAAAAGCACAGCAGCAACACAATAGTAATATCTCATTATTGATTTATCCTCTCTGGGGAGTGATAGATCCTGTGTTGCCTCCTACAAAGTCAAAAAGAAGTAACTTCAGTTGTAAATTATATCAACATTTAGGAATTTAAGACAGAAATATGTCCCCCTGGAGTCAGTTAATCCAGATTTATGCACTATAAAGCCTTTTCGAATATCCCTAGTATTACATGAAAGCCAGTCATGAGCGAACAATGACGTGTTATGAAAATATTCACAGTGGAAGTGATGCAGTCATCGCCGACTGCAGTATGCAGAGTGCACTTTGACTCCTCCAGATGCTGGGTCCTGCAGCGGGACGGGGATCAGTGACGCACAGAGGTCATCCCTTTTCACTGAGGGATGATTCCTCAGTGAGGTCGCGGGTCGCTGTATGTAAGCCTGACAGCATTGGGGTCAAGCTTTTTGCTCAGCATTGGTTTCCTGAACATACAGAGGGATTACAGTCCCGACATCAAGAGAGGAGTGAGGTCATTCTGAGCTCTGCAGATAATGTAATGTGTGCATCTGCTGCCCACCCTCGCTACACCAGGAGGCAGGAAACAAGCGACACAGTTTGTTCTACAGGAGAGATTGAGCAGATTAGTGCTCGATTTCATGCTCACACTGTTTATGTTGTGAATACTTTTTCATCAGGGGAACAACATCTGGTTCTTTTTTTCCTCTAAAGTAGCTGTTGAGGTTTTAGCATGTTTCATTTCTTTTTCTTTTTTTCAGAAAAAATGGCAACTGTCAGAGATTTGAGTTGCAAAATACCTATTAAAAAGATACTGTAGATCACAAACAGTTCAAACCTCAGCTGTATTTTAAGTTGAAGTCAAGGTGTTACAGTGTCTAAGACCAGTAAATAAATCCATTTTTGGAAATGCAAATAAAATTGAGCACATGACAACCATTTTATCTGTATGTGCATCCATAAAGAAACATGTTGTCTAAGGTTTGAACTTAATGAAATCTTTACAACTGCTTAAAAGTTTAAACACAACAAAAAAGTTTACAAAGTTAAAAAACATCAGGTTTATTGTGTAAACAATGATACAGTATTTTAACTTAAAGGAATGTTAAAACTAAAGTAAGATTTAAGGTAAAAAAATCATTTGAGTGGTTAAAAGAGCAGAAGAGCCCTTTAGTACAGTCCTGTAGGATGATAGTGTCCATCCCCAGCTCTCAAACATCCATATACATACTGTATACATACTGACTTTTGTCCTTATTTTGTCTCCAAACCTGGTTAGAATCCATGTGCAGTATGAAAATAGGACACAGCCCTTAACTTTGCATGATGCAAAGGGTGTTTAAAATGTAGTAAGTGAAGTTTAACAATGGAGGACATGCACAGAAAACCATGTCAGAATGTCAGCATGCTTTATTTGTGCTCTGTGTGTAACCCCCCACTCCCTGACTCCTGAAGTGTCTGGGTCAAAGTTCAGCCTCCAGCTCTGCTTCTCTCCTGCTGCTAACGTTGCTAATTGCTGCCCTCTGCTGTCCCACAGTAATCTCAGATAATGCACCACAAGAACAGATGAAAAAGGAATGTTGAAACACATGCAGCTGAAACTTAAGATGTTCTTTTCTTCACATTCGTCATGTCTGCAAATACGCACGATGGTGGGTTAGGGTTAGGGTTAGGTCACCTGCACACACGGCGGGTGCTTTCATGCATCAGCAGAGATTATAAACCCTGTCCGCTGTAATAATCCCGCCTAAATGTGTGACACAGAGGAAGACCGCTGCTGTAATCTGCCTAGATTGTTCAGCAAAATAATAGGGGGTCTTACATTTGAGAGAGAAATGTCTTTCACCTCGTCCTGTGATTATAAAGCCTTCTGCTAGCATGTTAGCATTTTCTGAGTGGCTTTTTAGCCGCGCTCTCTGGCCTCTGTTTAGCCAGATGGCTTCCTCCGTCAATCCCCACTCACAATCAAGATTAAGATTACACACACGAAACATGCACTCAAATACGCCACATACACAGTAATTAATGTTCACTTGCTCGCAGATGATATAACAGAGAGTCTGTCACAGTTGCTGAGTTACAACTGAAGCTTAAGTTATTAAAAGGGAGCCATTGAACGCAGAAAATTCAAGGTTGAAGGAGTGGCGCGGATTAAAGTATTTTTACCACAAAGCCACGTATCCAAGAGTGCTCAGCTGAAACAGAGAGGTGAGAGACAGAGGCAGAGGAGGAGAGGATGGACGGAGGGAGGGGGGAGGATAGTGGAGAGACAGATTGAAGAGGATAGAGAGAAAGCCCTGCTGTCACCAGGCTTGTTTAGTGTTTCTCAGTCTGTAGCAGCAGTCGATACCTTCCACCTTCCCTTCCTCTGAGGCCTCCGAGGCGCTTGTTCTTCGAGGCCTTGGGGCCGCCCAGCATGTGGCAGGCACCATGGGCTTTCTGGAAAACTACCAGGAGATCGATCCCGTCACTTTGAACCTTTGCATCCTCATTGCCAGCTACGTTATCTTGCTCCTGGTCTTCCTGATATCGTGTATCATGTATGACTGCCGGGGCAAAGATCCTACCAAGGAGTACGCCGCGGACCCGGAGCCGACTCAGTCTCCCATCAGGCTGGTGGTGATGCAGACCTCTCCAGCCCCAGTGGGACGGTGGGACACGGCCAACATGATCACCACCTACCACGAGCCAACGCACTCGGACTTCAGAGAGAAAAAGAGCACGATGGTCTGAGCGAGACTCGGCGGACTCACCTTTGTACATACAGACTCTTTTTTTTGTACGTACGTTTCTTTTTACAACTCCTTGGTTTTTTGGGGGGGACAATGTTAGGATTCGACCTGCACAGGACCAGACTTGCACGGTAAGAGAGAGTGACATGTGTTGATGTCTTTAAGTGCTGTGTGTATGCACGTGAAATCCCTCTTTATCTCAAGCATCTCAAGCCAAAGCCTGCAGTCTGCTGTGGAGAGGAAATGTCACAACTGATAAAGCACAAGGAATAAAGAGGGCATTTTCTGTTGTGTAGTGTTGACAGACAAGAGTGGGAGAGAGGTTTAAGATTTTGGTTGGGAAAACACACACAGAGAAGTTTAGTAGAATAAAGAGTATAATAGAAACTCAGTTTGTCTCAACATATGTGGCTCTTTTTCTAAATGAGGCATTGAAAGACCAACAAGACAAACCTTTAGGTGAAGGAAACACTTGTTGCACCTTGACATCTTTGGACTTTGTTCCCTTTCTCCAACATGTAGATACAACTATTATCTTTACTTTAACTACAATATCAAAGTTGTATTGCTCTTGATTGGCCATTCAGGGATTAATGTTCAACAGTTGGTTAAGTTTGAACCAACAGTAACCTCTTACATAACTGGAGGAAGTGTGATGTACATTAGTTTGACTCACAAGGACTAGGGTATACTAGGGTATAAGCCCGCCTGCAGGGATGGTGTATTTTTGTAGACCAACCTGGAAGTTAGCAACGGTTACTTGACTTCAGTGTCACCGCCACTGAACTTTAAGAGTTCACCGTGCTGACGTTTTCCTCCATAGTCTCACTTAGCCACTTGTTAGTGACTGCCCTTTTTGAAGACGCGTAAAAACAAAAATTCCAGAGTGGGGTATTTACTGACGTATTTTATGTCGTAGAACAAAACATGAGGTTTTATTTTAGGCATCTAACCAAAAAAAAAACTAATTACTGGGTTTTAGGACTCATTCCTGTAGCAAAACTGAGTATTTCAGTTAGGAACTCCTCTATCTCTGCGTTACCGATTTCAAAATCCTCTTCGAAATAACAACAAGCTAACCTACATAGTGAAAATGACAATTTTGTTCCAATTTACCGATCTGTTTCACTTCACACCAGCTTCTGTGATATTAGTTTAATAACGTTCTGCTGGAGGTACATACAGCTGTTAAATCATCCAGTGAGCTCATCCAGAACTAAAGTAGAGGCAGGCTTCACCTCTCTCTTTACTGTTTCCTTTTGCAGGGACAGTTTAATGCCAGAGCTCACCTCCAGTGGTGTAGTGCAGCGTACACCCAGGTATTCAGACTATAAACACTTATTTTTATATCTTAAACATTTCCACGCTGACGGTGAACAGATAAAGAAAATGCTCGAGCTTGAGCACTTTTCCTTTGTCTCTCGTATCTCTCAAGTGCAGATATGGTGTATCAAATCTGTAGAAACATGCAAACAAAGTATTGTGTAAACAAGAATGAAGCACATGATAGCTGTGTTTAACAAGTAAACAGTACAGTTGACCTAAAGCTGCAGTGTAGTCGGTCTGTACGCCTGTTTCCTTACTTCAGGATGAATAAATGGACCGTGATAGATGATAGATTTCTCCTCTAATGCACTCAACATTTATTTCTTCACCCTCTGCCCTTACTTGAATGTTACTTTCATGGTCCTCCTGGTCGTGTCCAAACAGTTTTACAGGTCACTCACTGCAAAGGATCTTGCGTGCAGTCTCATGCTGTAATCTGTGGCGAGTGAGACTGATTAGCTGAGCTATCAGAGCGATCAGGGGGTCTCACGTCAAAGCGGGGGCTTTTGAGCAGATTTACTGAGTTATCTGGATAACTGTGCTGAGAGAAACCACAAAAGAATATCAAATCTAAAATGTGGAACAAAAGAAAAATGTTGCCGGGTTTTACTCAACAGGGTCAAACAAACATTTCCTAGAAACTGAGCTCTTCTGGGGGCAAAAATGATGCTGTTGGTTGAGTTTAGACTCAATATAGCCCAAGCTATATTATTTTACCAGTGAGGTACATTAGCCTAGCAATTCAAACTGTCCTGACAGAGAGTTTTTTAAGTTTATACTGCATCATGTCATGTTGGATACCATTGTCATGTCATGTTGGATACCATGTTAAATACCATTTAAGTCAACATCTAAGTTGTAATTATGGCTAGGAAACAGGAAATGTATCTGTTTTTTGGCACTAAATAATACAAAAGCGCCTGAAAACACACTCATTTAATCAATTTAGTATGATTTTGTCCAAGTTCAGTACTTTTAACCCAAACATTATATAATTGTCTTGATTTTATTCTGGATAATGTGAGCACCTGTGAGTTTTAAACACTTATATGGAGGTAGCGGATGTTAGCAGATTGTAGTTTGTCTTTGAATTCACGTTTGCTTGTGAAATTCTGCTAAAACTGTCTTTGACTTATGTTTTAGCCTCTAAAACCCATCTGATTAATACCACAATATTTTTGATATGAGATGTAAGGATATGGAGAGGCTATACAGGCCACCGAATCATTTCTCTCCGGTTAATTGAGAAACTGTGTCCTGATTATTCAACCGCTCTCAGTTTGCGCTGCCAACGCTCAACACAAATAGATCTCATAGCTCTGAGAACTCTCGCAGTAAACATGGACAGAAATCTGGATGAAGCTCAATGTAATCCTGCTACTTCTGAGAAATGTGCGGTCAATGCAGTAAACGCAGTCTTCGGAAAGTTTGTAATGATGAGCCAGAAAAGATGGTGGACACATTGTGTAAGTAAAGATGATATCTTATCATTTTAAATGCCATTTTACAACACCAAAACAAGTGAAAGTAAGAATTTAAGTCCAAGAAAAGTCCAAGCTTTGCCTCAAAATTTCACCAATGACTGAAGTGTAAAAGTAAAATATCAAACAATGTGCCTCAGGTATTGTATGAATTAATTTAAATATGTTCATAAAAGCTAAATATGAGCAAAATAAAATGAAAAATCTAATAACAAATGTTATAGACCTATGAATTTGGCTTGTTGAATGTCGTCTACCTCCGACATGATGAAAGAAAGAGTTTGATTATGAACATAAAAACAACCTGAAATCAATTCTACTGTAACACTGTGATCCTGCAAGCATGAATGTATTTTATTGGTATTGTTATTAGTATGATCATCATTATCATCATTACTTTCATTATGATGCAGGATTATGATTGTACACATGTTGCACCAGATTTGGTTACACGCTGCTACATAATACAAAAGAAAAACATTTTCTATAGTAATGTAAACAGGTAGACGTCTGTGTGTGACACTGAGCTGTAAAGTGAGCAGAGGAAGGCTTAAAGTTTAAATTATTATTTAAAAAAGGAATTTAAACTTAAAAAAAACAAACAATTTAATTAGCTTTTCTTCACATAAATTAAAGAAATACTGAGGTATCAGCCTAATGTGTATTATACTGAAGGCCTCATGACCCCCCAAGAAGCTTTGACAAACCCCAGGATGGAAACCACTGCTATAGAGAGATACTTGGATACAGCGAAAACACAGCAGCAGTAAAGCTCCTGACCCAAATATACTGTATGGATTTTGAATTCAAGGTGGTCAATAATAATAAAAAGCTGGGATTTTTAAATGGCGTACGAACATTAAATGCCTAATTGATCAGCTTCTGTTTAAGCCAAGTGCTGATTTCCGTCTCCCATACACTTTTACAGTTATTCTTTACTTTACTTCCTTTCTATATAGTAGATTTCCTCTAATTATTTCCGTACCTTCCCAACTGCAGGTAATGTACAGGCAATGCAGGCTAGAATGAGTAAACCAATTACAAAGCTGTTTAACCCCGGGTCACGTGTAAAGCCTCTTTTATTCCCAGGGCACTCCCACCTATAGGCTATATTTTTTAGAAACTCCACTCTTGTCGCCTGCATTTCACAATACAATACATTTAATCTTCAACACCTCAATAGGTTTTTGTATATAATTTCACGAGTGTAAAACCTGCAAAGCCAGTTGGAGATTTTATACTAAAACCTGCACATTTGCTTCAGTCCTACAGTCAACAAGTGTCTCCATACAGTGTTTTTATCTGTGGAGGATCCGTTTTCAGTTTGTGTTCTCGGAAATGATAGGATATCTGGGATTTGAGGGGTAAAGTTGAGGCCACAGAAACTAGGTCAGCATGTGCCTGATCCTCATTGAGTTTGAGGCATGGCTGACCTCTGACCCCTGACTTATCAGGCTGATGAGATAATATTTGTTTGTCAGTGCTGAAATTACACCCACTGGATCCCAACTTTATCACTGCAACCAACACAATGTATGGCAGGAATTTCAAAGGCTCTGTGCAAAGTAAAATTATTATTCTTTTATTAGAAAAAGCAGAAAAACATTTCTGTCTGTATCTGTGAGCATTTGATGGGGGTCAAGCATTAAATGAGATGCATTCAATTTGACAAAATCGTGATAAATGAACTGAAAACATCACAAACTGGCATGGGATGGGCGCCGTAATCCTGCGCAGAGCCACCCCAACCACAGCCCGCTCGCCCTGCTGCCGTCTGCCAAGACATACAGAAGTATCCGCTGCCGTATAACACCAGACTTATGAGCAGCTTCTTCTAAATAATTCCCATTTTTTACTGAATGTAACTGTAATCTTATTACCTCGCTTTTATTCTGTAACTGTAATGTAACACATGAGAACACAAAAAACTCTGTCCAGAAGAAATGTGGTATAAATCACAGGCTGGTCTGGTTGTTATATGTTCTGAATCTGCTTTTCCAAATGTCCTTTCGCAGTTTACTTCTGACTGTCACGAAAACAGATTTAGACATCCGATCTTTCAATTTACTACACATTATTTTGCAGTCACTTCCTCCTGCTTCTCCTTTGTCAGTGTGGAATTATCATCAGGCTTTACACAGCCAGTGACTGCTGGGGTTTTTGGCAGCAGGGAGGACAGACCAGCTGCACAGACTCAAGCAGAGGCAGAGCAGGTTGAATTAAAGGCACATGAGCAGGTTTAAGGCAAAGGCAAGCGTGCAAGTCACACAACAGGAAAGCTTGTGGACTGGGATATTTATGTGTGGACACTTGATGAGGGGAACAAGGGACACATGTGCAGGGAGGAGCAGTAGACGGGTGGACAGATGGACCGGGAAAGCCCCTTGATGAACAAAGCTGGACAGACGGAAGGGTAGGAAAGATGTGTTCATTGGACAGTCGTATGGTTACAGAGTCCCACAGCCGCATAGGTGTTTTCACTTATTTTGCCTCATTAAGACTCGGTTTGATTGACAGGTCCCTGAGGAGCCTTTTAGAATTGTTACACCTGTGAAGGAAAGGAAGTTCCTATTGGTTCATGGAGTTTGATGACCTCCCTAGTGGTCCCAGCATACCCGACCACAGTGTGAGCAGAGGGTTAACTATACTCGATACGTCTCTGATTTATTGATTTATTTATTTTTTGAGGCAAAGAAGAACTAAAGTGTGTTTTTAGAAACAAACACTTATCTTTAATCCCAATATGTAAGAAAAGAGTGGATTGTCAGAGTCAACCAAGTTAAGGCATGTCTTAAACCTTACATTGAATGCCATGCACATAAACATCCCCGCATTCAGCTCTGAAAAGAGTCCAGTGACCATGAGCAATGCTTCAGTTTCAACAGTGTAATACTGTACCAAGCAGGGTGATGGCACACTGCAAGAACAGCAACTCCAACATTTCCAAACAGTGTTTCTGTGACTGATATGAATCTGTACGTCAGGTTGAACTCTGACCTGCAAGTTTATGCAACGAGATTATGCTGAAAACAAGAAACACATGCTTGATCTTGTCCCTCATACGGGCTTCAATGGAAGTGCAAAAGGGAGGCAAATATTTGAACAATGCAGTGCAATGTTGCCACACCATCAGAATTTGTCGTGCCCTAACAAGCTCGACAAAACTGGTAGGACAGAAATGATAGAGATGCCAGTTAAAGGGGAACTCCACTGATCTGAGATGTCTGAGATTAAAACCTCTCTCGCCTCTCTCGAATCCACCGAAGCCACACTTTGTTTTAGGGATTTACCAGCACTGGACAAAGGTCTGGTATCATTCTGGTATCGGGGGAAAAAAACACTCTGACTTATTTGTATTTCTCTAAACCAATCAATTGCTGAACATTTGCACAGGGGGAGGCGAGACGTGGCATTAAAGGGTAATTCCTTGCAAAAGAAAAGGTAACTGCTGTTAGCTTATTTATGTTCGTATCATTAAAACCAGGCTAGGCTTGGGGTACCTTGCTATTTTCAGTGTGTAGGTTAGCTTGGAGCTGGTTGTTGTTGCACATAGTGAAGGGGACGCTAGAACAGTTGAAGGAGGAGAATGTCGCGTGAAACACACAGCCAATGGCAAGCTTATACCAACAGTCCGTGGAGTCAGACCACTACGGGACCAGGTCACTTGTCAAATATTTGCTTAAATTGTTGGATCTAATAAATTTAAATGGTTTAAGGCGATCGGTTTCCTCAAACAATTTGAGTTGAACTAACTCATCAGGTTTTGGGTTATCCACTCTAACCCCTAACCTAGATAATGTACCCCAACCTCAACCAAACAAATTATACATAACCCGGATCCTCCACAATATTTCCTATCAGTGACAGTGACAGGTGTGAACTGATACAGCTGCTATCACAATGTGAGAGTGTAGGTCAAACACCAGACGAACTCCATCCGCAAACAGAGGAGGAGATCAATGCGACTCAGGCACCGACACAGAGGATTGTTTACGGCCAGGAGACAAAGATATCCTGACCCGCTGTGACGTGCTGCCAACCTGCAGCTTTCAGGTCGGTGTCACATTAGAGGTGTTAGCGAAGCGGCGCAGGGAAAAAAGCCGCCTGAAGCCAGAAACAAGAGGACACTGTCCCCTGACATATGGCCTCTGGCATTCTCCCGTTGTCTGTGCTAATGTCCTGTTTTAAAACCCCAACGCAGACAATGAGCCCTCTCTCTTTGTCTGGATCATTCTCTGCTCTCACTGGTACAGCAAACTGCTACGTGTACCACAAAAGGCCCAGATACCTTTTATTTAATGGGCTAGTTCACCATTCTTCTCTGGATTATAAGACCTGTCTTTGTATTTGTAATTTAAGAGAAGAAAACCTTTTAGGAGGAAGGACACTCAGTTCAGCTGGTTTCCTTCTTGTTGTGTGCAGCAGCACGAGCTTCATTAAGCCCGAGGATTGCACTTTGGTCTTACATAAAGGCTCTGTTATATCTTAGAGTCACTGATCAAGTTACAGTGCTATTATATAACAGAGCTTTCACAGCGTGTCACCGTGTCTGTCCGTGTCACTTTGTCTGCTGCAACATCAGACTCACTGTTTGTTTTTTAGCCATAACTCCTGATTTACCACCAGATTTATACATTTCCTCGTCCCGCTGCAGAAAGATTTTGGCCATCTGTCTGAAGAAAAATCTGTCAAATGGTTGAATTAAAAGATAAATTATTAAAGAGTTAAAGCATGAGCCAGTTCCAGTTCACAGCGAGTGTAAAGCTGTCTTACATAACACACATAACACACAAGATTGCATTACAAGAACATGTTTAACAGAACGTACTATATGATAGTGTGTGCCAGCGATGGGATGTAACCACGAGTACACTCTTTTCTTTCCACACCTCTTTCCACTACCTCAGGGAAATGTTGTAGTTTTACAATCTATGGAGAGGTTATAAAATATGATGTTTTGGTCTAAATTGAACAACCCAAATGAAATATTTCCATCAGTTCATGGTTGCAGCTTCTCACATGTGAGGATTTGCTGCTTTTCCTTTTAATAATTTTTAATATTTCTAATGTATTTTTTTATATTTTTAAAGTTTGGGGTCACTTTGGGTTCTGGGTAATTGTGACAGCATTCTGGGTAATTGTGACAGCATTTCTCACTATCTGAATTTTTGCAAACCAGATAATCAATCGATTAATCAAAAACAAAACAAAAAAAGCAGATTAATCCATAATGACAATAAACTGTCCTACAAACATCATCCAAATCATTCATAACAGCAACTTTAACCGGTTGTGAGGAGTCCCTGTAGGTTTTCCTCCTCATTTATAAAAACTAATGGATCCAAATGTTTAATAATTCATTAAAAGGGATTTCTGAAAAATTGTTAATTCCTTGTTTTATTGTGTTGTTTCTGCTGAATTGTGTTTTTATGAAATCTGGAAAATAAATTTTAATCTCATTGAGACTGCCTGATTAAATAAAGATTAATAAATAAATAAATAATAAAAGGAAACAATTTTGCAGTTTTGAAACTCTGCAGCTGTAACAAATGTCATGATGGAGGAGAACTTTTAATGTAAAGGTCTTAAAAACACCTTATATTCACATTATATATCCATAAAGGTCCAGAAAAATGACTTATTAATCATAATTAAACCCATTAGTTACAGTGTATGAACCCCTTTATAAAGGGTGCTTTTAAATAAGAATACCAAAACATGAAAAGGCAGTTTGTTTTCCTTTGTACACATGACATAACATTTTAAAGGGCGTGATGAGGTGACAGCATAACAAACAAATCACTTCCTACAACACACAGGAAAGAAAAGCAGTAATAAAAGAGTTAAATTCTCCCCAGCATTTCTATATTCATTCATTCATTCATTCATTCATTTATTCATTCAGCCTAAATGTTATTATCCATTTCTCATAAACTCAATCTGTCGTTATTTGCACATAAAGATTGACGTTCTATCACAGGGCCACGCCCACCCAGCAATCTGATTGGCCAGCGTTGCCGGTCGTCTCGCTGCTCATTGGCTCGCACCGCCGTCACTCAAAATCTGGCTCAAAAAAACCTGATATTTATGGTGGAGCGGCTCAGCGGGGCGCAGCCTGTCACTGACCGGCGGAGCGGCGAGCCTGCTGGGGTCTCTTTATCGGTTCGTCCCGGGCTGCCGGCCGGTGCCTCATGGATATTTCTAGCTTAAAGGCGAGGCAGTGAGCCAGTGTTTTGCTCCAGAATGGTATTAAGAAAAAGACTAAAACGGTGCCTTTGTAGCGGGAGTATGAATGCTGCCGGTGCCTTGTAGCTATAGTGAAAGTTAGCACCCCGTTAGCTAATGCCAGGCCTTCCGTTTCCTTTGGTTTATTGTTTTATTCTTTTGTAAAGCCGGGTTTTTGTTTTAAGCTGATCTTTTTCTTTGCTCGCTGTGAATAAGGCTCTGCTATGAAGAGAGTAAACAGCTTTCAGAGGTGGGTGGAAAACACTACAATCTCAACTTGTCTAAATAACTTTTAAAATAACGTTTAATGTGGGGTTTTTTGTCAGTGTCCGATAATTGAAGCAAGCGAACGTAACCTTATTGTTGATGTTCCCTTAGCGCGAACACAGGTTGGCTCACATAGAAAGGCATTGTGTTGTTTTATGAACAAACACATTTCTCATTAATGCAGCTAAAAATCAACTGTGGCACAAACAAATGTAGATATAATTTAATTAGCTTGTGCACATGAGTTGATTAACCGAGGAGCAGTGTTGGACTCATTACTGGTTATAATATCACTTCCACCAGTAACTTGTAGTGTAATTAATTACTAATAAATTGAATTAATATGTCAGATACTCCTCCAAAAAGATAAGTGGTTACAGTATTAACTTACTTGAAATATAACAATTTAATCACAGCGTTGGATTCATTTTTCTAACTGGAAATATTCACATTACTTTGATTTAAACAAAGAAAGACTTGAGAATTGGCAGAAAAGTAATATAACTACTAGTGTAACTAATTACTGTTTGCAAGTAAAGTAATGGTGTATTAAGAGGAAGGAGTACAACACTGTCCACCAGTCTATGAAAATGATTCTATATTACTAATTAAAATGTAAAGCAGGGCCGGATTGATCTGCACTCATCAAACCACAGAGTTAAATGAGAATGAAAGTCAACACTGTGAATCTACTTATATTATACTGTCTCTGTCTGTGTGTGTGTGTGTGTGTGGGTGTGTGGAGAGAGAGAGAGAAGAGAGAGAGAGAAAAGAGTAAACTTAAACATAGTTCTGATATATTATTAATACTAAAATAAACTGTCCACACCACACTCTCTCTCTCTCTCACTCCCACTAACTACTCACTCCACTCACACACACACACACACAAACACAACACACTGCACTACCACTGTGTGTAGTGTGTGTGTGTAGGTTAATATTTTAGTTTCTTATTTCTTATTTCACTTATTTGACTTCTCATCCACCTTATTGAGTGTTTATGTTGGGGGTTCGTCATTAATGTGACTTGGTGACATACTTTTGCATTTTCCTTTTTATTTAAAACGTAAATATATTTATTGTACGTTTTTATTTTATATTTCTGGATCTTGACTTGCACGATTTATTAGTTTATTTTCTCTTACTGTGTCCACTGTGACTAGGGCTGCACATCTAATGGAAGTGTGTGTGTGTGTGTGCGCTCCAGGTTCATGAACCGACGGGCCTCTGCTAACTGCCGCTACCAGCCCACCTGCTACGAGCATGCTGCAAACTGCTACACTCACGCGGTGAGCGGCTTGAATTCACCTTCTAATGCGAGCGACACAATCTGAACCGTGTTGTTTTAACGTCTCTGTGACCCCCCCCCCTCCCCC
>NW_023339696.1:20774384-20775272 GCF_004916995.1 Morone saxatilis | reverse complement strand
CCCCCCCGACAGCTCCTCATCGTGCCGGCCCGTCGTGGGCATGGCGCTGCTGCACCGACTGTCGGACAACGGCTGGGAGAGGATCACCGGCCTGGGTGTACGGCCAATGGGCCTGTGTGCCCTGCTTCCTGGTCTCCACTGTGTTCCCACATCATCACCTGGAAGAAGAGCCACATGAAGGTGAGGAGGAGGAGGAGGAGGAGGAGGAGGAGAGAGGAGGAGGAGGAGGAGGAGCGATCAGCACACCAACGCTGGCAACAGAACCAAGACGACATGTACCGCAACAAGAAACCTTGTAACACAATGACCCTAGTTTGCAACCGCTGACATAAAAGCAGGAGGGCACAGGTTGTAATATTTAGAGTCAAATCGATAAAGTGACTGAGGCTTTCAGTGGAATGTCAGTGTCCCTGTTGGGGGTAACAGCAGCACAACTGATATTCCTCTCTGCCACTCCTGTGGCCCGTGCTGTCATTGTCTTTCAGTTTGGGTTTTCTCTCGCTGCGGTCGATGGATTCCAAGTGTTCAAATTTCACTGAGACTGTGGAATAGTTTGAAGGTTAAAAACGAGTGTGTGTGTGTTTTCAGGTTCCATCCCGGCCGCAGTGTTTCCCCACATTGTGACAGAGTGGTCATCTACTTTTCATCGCTGGCCTCCTAGTGTGTGTGTCTGTGTGTGTTTAACGTCCTCTTCTGGTTGAGGTGTTTGAGTTCACAGCAGCAGGAGCATCAGTTTAACAGCACACAGTCTGTTCATAAACACATTGTGATCAGTGAGCTGCAGCAGTGATGAAGCCTTCATCAACTCCAGCTCTGTCCCAAAGCTGTTCAGACTGGAGGTTACTGAACTGTTCATATAAAGGTTGAACTGTCAGTGTTTAGCTCCGA
>NW_023339696.1:20763803-20774245 GCF_004916995.1 Morone saxatilis | reverse complement strand
TTCCCTCAGGCTGTGAGATTGTTAAATTTGTCATTTTTATGACTCTTTAATAAATTTGTGTTTGTATTTTTCCAATAAGTTGAGCTACAGTCTGTGCGGTCCAAACACTCGTGGTTGGGAATCACTGATCCGCACTGTCTGCTGCCCTCTGGTGGTTTCAATGAACACAGCAGCTCATATCCCATTAATGCTACAGAGTGTCAACTACAATATGTACTGAACACTGCACTCATTATTTCAGTCGTATATCAATATATCAGATCTCCAAATGCCCCGCCCCCTTTGATGCATATTCTGTTTATTTAAAATGGCACCTTTACAGCACAGTACATTGAACAGTTTCAGGTAGAGGCAGTAGTGACGCTCATGGTGTCAGCCTTCAGTGGCTGTTGTATGGAAGTGTTCCATAATATGTCTGCTGTATTTCCTCTCGCTTTCTGCAGAGCAACACGGAGGGCCTTCAGGAGCTGGCCTGCGGCGGACTCCTCTACTGCCTCGGTGTGTTCTTCTTCAAGAGCGACGGCGTCATCCCCTTCGCCCACGCCATCTGGCACGTGTTCGTGGCGCTGGCTGCGGCCGTGCACTACTACGCCATCTGGAAATACCTCTACAAGGCCCCCAGCGCCGACACCCTCCTCCAGTCGTGACCACGCCGGTTCTCCACCTTCCGCTCCCCCCAACCTGCGCTCCCGAGCGAAGGCGTCCGCACACCGACTCCCTCAACTGCCCACTGAAGCTGCAGCGGCAGCCCACAAAGTTTACGACTACAATGACCGTGAATTGTTTACTGTTTTCTAACGCGGAGAACAGAGTTTTCTGCCCAACAGAAGCTACTTTCAAAGCTGTTTTGTACAACTTCAGTGAGGGAGGGGCTTTTTACAACGAACCCTGGCACAGTCAGTGTTTGAGAAATTTTACAGCAGTCTTTTGTATCGCTTGAAGTTAAGTCACATTCCACATTGGGGTCATTTGTGTGTCAAACCTGGAGATTTAAACAGTTCAGCTGGTGGCGTGAACCGCGGGGACACCGAGCGAGGTGCTAGACCGAGGCCGTTAGCAGTAGCAGGGCTGGGTACCATCCAAACACCAGTGAGCCAGTGTGAACTTTACCTTTGAGAAACATGTAAAAAAAAATCAACCAAAGAAGAATACATTTGATTTAAATGCAGAACAGAGTGATTAAAGTACAGCAGAGCGACCAGTATCTGATGCCAACTTTTGTACCAGAATGTATTGAGGTTCGTACCCGGCCCCCCCGGTCAGGAGTTCATTTAAACAAAGTGTTTGAGGTCAGTCGGGGGGCAACGTCTGATCCAGATCCACTCTTTGTTTCCAGTGCATGCTTTTGTTTCTGACCAGTATCCAAACGCAGTCCTCAGGTTTCAGAGAACGCAGCTTTTCTGTGAGTATTGAGCGCCCCCTGCTGGGGGGGCGGGCTGCTGCAGGAAGGCCATGAAGAGCATTCCAGGGAGTGTGTTGGGGGGGCGACACTGGTGAGGAGTGGGTTTTTATTATTGAGCCAAATGATGAGAGAAAATCAGTGCAGGCGGTGTGAGGAGAGAATGTTTCCTCTTGTTAATGTGAAGAGTGCAGTAGAGCGTCTGCACGACCTTTGTACTGTAGTCCAGTATTTCCACTGACTCTCTCTGGGTTTTTGACTTGCACCACTAGGACGAGCAGTGTTTCCCGCCTGCGTTCTGAGGCGGGCTGATCGGTGGAGAAACCTTGTGTTTTTGTCTCATGCTGTTGGTTTTTGTAAATTTGCTCAGTGGCTCATAAAATCCCCTTTCTGTTGCTTTCCTCTTAGTGATGTTCGGAGCTCAACGAGTGCATATTTCTGTCTTTGTCTCTGTTGAAATGGTTTCCTTGACCACTCTGTTTTGTAATGTTTGTATATTCTGTCCTTTTTGTTCTGTTGATTACATGATCCTGGCCTTTTGCAGGGAATAAAACTGCTTCCTGTCTGTCCCATTGGCTGTTAACGGTGCTGCATATACATGAATATCACCTTTCTAATGTGACAATAAAAAAACGATAATGCCCCACCTCTGAGCCTCCAGACGTGAATCCTTTTAAATTCAGTTTGCATTGACTGACTGTGTGTCAGAGACAGATTCACTTCCTGCAAGGACAACAAACAAACAAACAAACAAACAAGAACCTTCCTCTGAAGGTGACAGGATTTAAAACGGAGCACAATACACCGACTGCAGCGGACCACTGATAATAAAAGACGGGTTAATTAAAAAATGTTCCATTACAGCGCCATTATCACCTCTCAATGGAAAATACAAAGAAATGAAATGAAAATGAACTTTTTTTACTTTATTTAAGAGTCTGGCGAAGCTCTGCGCTACTGACACATTTCTGTTGGAATCCAGAATGAATTGTTCGACACCGGTGCCACTACTGGCACCAAGGTAATAGTTCTTCTTCTACAGAACTCATGTTTTAAGCCAAACTTTCACGAATAGTCTTTCATTGGAGTCGTTGCTCACATTAAATAGCCCGAAATCATTCACTGCTGAGAGACGGAGAGATTTGGGAGGCTGAGGCCTCCTGATTAATGTTTCATCACCAACATTTGGTTTTATTTGAAGCTTTCTATTCTTTCTAAAGGCTGCAATGACCTTATAGTCTACTAAAACCTTTTAAATGGTAAATACAAAGTAAACAATCTGAAGCATTCAATGCAAACTTTCAGTACAAACCTTTGTTTAGACCTTTACCTGTATGGCGCCTGAGTTTCGGTCTCAATACTTAACAAATTCTAACCCTTTAAAAAAATTATTTAAACACAAAGCAGCCAAACAGGAACTCAACCTGAATGAAAGTCTGAAAGGTTTCTGATTTAAATCAGTAAATTTAGAGGAAAAATCAGAGGAATAAGACACAGCAGGAAAGAATTGGGATTTTATTAGACACTACAAATTACAGAGAGACGGAGAGGCCGGGGGCTGAACAGCACAAATAACTGTTATGCATCCATTCCATGACAAACAAGACCGAATACACCTTTCTGTTGTATTCTTACACACTCTGAAGCAGTCCGTTGGTGTTGCCATGAATACAATGGTTACAGGTCTGTTGCAATGTCCAAAATAAGAAATGAAGAGTTGCCAGTGTATATAATATAGACTTTTTGATGCACTAAGAAGCCCTTCAGTGCAGATCTGAACCTATCCGATTGGTGCTGTGATGAAAACTTTACATTGCTGAGAGACTGGGGAACAGTCAGTGTATTCAAGGCACTGGAATAGACTCAGAATTATGGTTAACGTTTCCGGGTGAGGTAGTGAAATCACTCGACAGTGAGGTACTTTTGGGATACACATGGATTAATTATTGGCTTTTTCCTTTATACAGTAAATGTATGATTTCATAAAAAGACACTCCTCGGATTCGGGAGGCATCGTTTCCAGTCTTCACTCTTCTCTACGAACCCTGTTCACACTCGAGTGCGTCTGTGCAGATAAGATGCAGAAGGGAAACACCTTCTAAAGCGCAAAAATACTAAGACAACAGTTTGTGGTTAGAAAGGAATCTTGTTGTGTCACACACACACACACCTTTGGATCGGATCAATAATGTTCAACCAAGCCGGGACTGGGATTTGACCGACGTGTCCATTTGCTGTTTTATTGGGTCAATATTGACTTTTCTGATTGTTTCGTTTAGAATTAGTAGGATTTAAAACCTGTGTTTGAACTAAATACTGACGCCTTTAAACTTTTAAAGATTTCGGCACAAAAATATGGAAGTTTGGGACTGCCACTATTAAAAGGAAAACATTTACTTTGTGCATATTTGTCAAAAAATGTATGCTAAAAGTTTTTCAATTTTTATTTTCACATGAAAATACATAATAAAAATTAAATGAGAATCCTCATTAAAACATCATTAATAAAACCGACTTGACAAAATCTGTCAACCATCTAAACCACCAGCTGGAATATGTTGCTCACATCTGTATGCTAAATATGACCAAACTGACTAGCACTTCTAAAAGTTCAATAATTATCAGATTATATCTCGTCTGTACAACAAAAACACTGAAAAACGGCAACAATTTGTGATTTTACGGTGTCTTGTTGTCACCATCAGACTCCAGGAAGTCACTGCACCCATCCAGGAAATAGTCTGGCACATAAAATTAAACAGTTTTTATCACAGTTTGGTTTGAGTATTGAGTTTAAAGGTGCTGGTAGATTGATTTTCGTAGAGATGATCAGAAACGCGAATATCAGCCCTCAAAAACGTCAATCGGTCGCATCCCAGTCTTGGACTGATTGGTAAAAAGCAGCATGCAGCTCTACACTACAACACAACTAAGGTTTGGGCTCCACTGTAAGCCTTCATTTCAGAACAAAATAAAGCTTCCCAGTGTCCATCACTCAGGTTCAGGGACATGCTACAACTGCATTGGCTGAGGGAACCAAACACACACAGAGCAGTAATATTAAACCAGCTATAGATTTCCCTTCCTTCATAGTAACTTTATCCCGTCAAAAGATCAGAAAGAAAACAAGACTCACAAGCTGCGCGGTTACAAAAAAAAGCCTCAAAAAGTCAGAATATTCACCACTTAAAGGAAGAAAAGCCTGGACGACTCAGTAAATGTCGGGGCGTGTCGGGGGAATGTCACAGCACTGAACACGGTGAACTAAGTGGGGGTTTCTTGTTGGATTTAAGCTGATGGAAAAAAAAAGGGCCTAACTGTACATTCTCTTTTCTGGACTGCATTTTCAGCATCTGCTTCCTTAGAGTTGAATGGGATTTACATGAGCCAACAGGTGGCGCCAACATAAGCAGGAGTGCTGTCATAATAATAATGCCCAGGAGGTTTGGGTGTTGCTGAATATCCACAAATCTCTGTAAAACTACCACATCCTAGCTAATATAGAATATCAAAATACCACTATATGCATTTGTTTTTGAGTTATATATTTGTATTCTTTAATAATATTGTGGATCTGTTGTGCCTTTAAAATACATAGTTCAGTAATGTATAGGAAAAATACTGTACAAAAAGAACAACTTATAGAATAGGTTTATATAAACATATCTCTTGTAACCAATATATCATCTCTGTTGTGAATCGTTTGGTCTGCAGTAAACAAATTGATTGGGTTAACCACAGTATTGGACAACACCATCCAACTTTTTTTTGTCAACATCTCTTACATTCATACAGCCATCTTTAAAAAGAGGGCAAACATAGAGCTACAATGAGAGACTACAGACATCTATCTGTATTGATTTCTAAAATAAAAACACGCATATTAATCATGCTAAGTTAAACAGAAGCAAAAAAAAAAGAATTATCAACAACTTTGCAAAAAAAAAAAGAGATAAAAGATTTGCAAACAGCTTTTCGTTCTGTGAAAGAAAATCATGCTAAAATCTGAAAACAAGGAGGAGGCTAAACGACAACAATGTCAAGAGTAGTATTAATACTAACAATTATATCAACAGAATACATATATATATATAAAAAAAACAACAATCTTCCATCTGAGAAATAAAAGGTAGATAAATATGAGTCGGAGGAAACTTTGAGTGAGGGGAAACATTGCACCGGATCAGATTGTGAGACACGCATTAGTGCAGAGGTTAACTAAGGTTGTCTTAGTTAACGGAGGTGAGCTGAAACGAGAGGTGGTGGAGAGAGGGGTGAGATCAGAGTGGGGTGAGGAACAATGTAGGTAGTCAGTTTAGTTCTGGACAGGAATTATTGCTCAGTGTCCGGTTGATGAAGAAAACGCTATTTTTCTTTAAAAACGGCAAATCTCACGCCACGATCGCACAAGGAAAAATGTGCTATCTCAATGTTAAAATACCGAGAATGCTGCTAGGAGAAGCTAGCACGTGTTGGGGAGGGGGGGGTTACTGAAGTACAACATAAACACCAAGAAAAGAGTTTAAAAAAAAGGGAGTGAAAAAGAAGATGCTGATGGAAAGAGAAAGAAACCTTTTACAGGGTTTAAAAAAAGCACAAAGATTTGGGGGGGTATAAGCAGGCTCTCGGACACGTCACATTTTCACAAAAGAAGGAGGAGGAGGAGGAGGGAAACAACAGTTTTCAGTCCTGATCTCACGTATAAAATTGGTATGAAAGTGAACAACAAACAGCATGGCATCGTTTTGCAAAAAGTGGAAGGTAGCGGGGGACTCAGCTGGTGGGTTGGCTCATAACTCCTCACAGTACATTAAAGTGGGAAGTATGCATGTGTAAATACATATATTATATTAGTATATATATATAATAATAATATATACTATTATAATTTCTAGTCGCACGATGTGTACAGAAAATAAAACGAAGGAACAGAACAAAAATCGAACAGCTTATGTAAAAGTCAAAAATACAGCTATAATACCAGAATCAATACAGGTAAGGTGTCGTTGGTTGAGAGGGGGAGGTTTGTGAGGAGGAGGAAGGAGGTAGGGGGCGGTGGAGGAGGACGGGGCAGTGCCACCAAAGAAACACCATTGTCCCTTTCAACCGAGGGATCCTGGGTCGGGGCGGTTAAGTGGATGTTGGGTTGGTGGTCGGGCTGGCGAGGAGGTTTGGAGTTGGGGGGTGGGGGGCTCACAGGGGCCCGTGTCGGGCCTCGTATTTAGCCAGAATGTTCTTGCAGCGGCCCAGCTCCTTCCTCATGTCCGCTACCTCCATGCGGAGAGCGGCGTTCTCCTTCTCCAGGAAGCTGGCCCGGATGGCGATCTGGTTCTCCTTCAGCCGCCGGGCGTCCCGTGACCTCTTGGCTGCCACGTTGTTCTTTCTGCGCCGGGCCCAGTACCGGTCGTCCTGGGGAGCAGAGCAGAAGTGGTTAGCGCTGGATACGATCACAAAATACTCTTACAGTCCTAACAAGTCCCATGATAAAGGCCTCTGACTAGGAGGCCTCTGACTTTTCTTTAACTATAACTTAAGACTATTTTTACCCACTTCATGAGATTTTCATTTCTGACAATGCAGCTTGTTTGGCCTTCAGTCCATCGCTTTCCTCCCTTCAGGCTCTAACTGTCCTTAGAACTGCTTACATAACAACAGGCCCCAACATCTAGACCTAACCGGGCGATCTGATCTTGCTTCAGACAGAGCAGCAGGTCAAGGAATCACCTTCAGGTCCTCGGGGATGAAGACCTTGCGGGCTTTCTTGATCATGGGCTGCGGCTTCAGCTCCTCTGCGGAGAATTTGCGTTTCCTGGGGTCGAACATTTCCTGGCCGGGCACGCTGGACAGAGCCAGGTCTGCCGGGTCGGGCTCGTAGGCCAGGGGCACCTGGATGGACTCTGGGTCGATGGGGCTGGGTGTGTCCCGGGGTGAGGGCAGTGCTGCGGGAGGACAACAACAAAACAAAATAACACGTAAGTACACAAAATCATCCTGTTTTCTGGAAGAGCTGGTAATTATTTGGCAGAAATGGGCTTTGGTCAGCGGGGACCCGAACTCTAAGCACCCCTGATTTTGACTGTAATGGCAGAAATGGCACAGATGGCCACTTCACGTTGGAGTAATTGCTTATGCAACGTCATAACTGGGTCCTGATCAGCAGATCTTTTCTGTGAAGCTCTTACAGCCGGACAGAGGACACATGAGGAGCAGTGGTGGGAAACTGAAGAGAGCCTCTCGCGCCGGGCAGGGGGCCTCTGAGGGGGAGCTGAATGCTGCCTTTCTTCACTCTGAGCTCACATGTTTGTGTATTCGAGGGCTGATCCACTAAGTAATGTCAGGCTTTGACAGACCGGTGCAGATGTAAAGCAAGAGAACAGGTGACTACTTCTCGATTGAGAAAAACACTTGTATAGAGAAGCAATTGCCCCATCCGACCAGCAGGTGGTGCTGTCACACCAGCAATAAAACCACAGCCACTGAGAAGTCTTTTCACAAACAGTTTTTATCTTAGGAGCTGCTGATAGTCTGTCAGCTGATCTCAAACCACCAGATTTAGTCTTTAAACTGTCTCGAGGTGATCTGCTCCTGCTTGCCTTCAGGTCAGTCTGCCTCTTGTGCAAGGCTCCTCCAATTGATCGAGGCCAGCGAGCCGAGGGTGGTTCAGTTCATTAGCTGGCCCAAATGGAACAACTCTGTGATTCATTACATTAGCTCTAATTTGTTTTGGCAGTTCCAACCACACCTGCATTCCCCAGCTCGATACAAAAAGCTTGACGAGTGACACGACAACCGGGAATGTGAGCGAGAGCAGCAAAGTGCAGCAGGCGTTTTCATTAGCTGCTGGCAGCTCGTACATCATGACCTACATTTCTGTACTTGTGAGCCTGCCATGACAGCCAGTCAATGCCACTGACCTTCAGTCGGAGAGCGCACGGTCACGCTGCTTTTGGCTACCGTGGAGATTTGAGAAGCTCTGACTGCTCTCTGCGTAAAAATCTGAAACAAACAGGATGTCTGTAGATCAGGAGACACCGTCCTACCCAGAGGAAGCCATGGGCCTCTTCATCACTTTGGCATGAAAGCCCCCTCACACTGCTGAAGGTTTCTCTGTTCACAATGAGGAAAGTTAAAGTGTTTGTTTGAAAAACTATGCAGGACCATTAAAAAACTGCTAATTATCACCTCATAAAACTGAGCAGAAATGTGGAAAAAATACCCCAGGAGGGAGAACATAACTTTCTCTGACATATGTTTGAGATATTTTCAGGTAGTTTCACTTCACACAAGTAGGGCCTCAGGAAAGTTGGGAATATTTAGATTTAATACTAAAACAACATTTTACTTTGAAGAAATATCAACATGACTAAATAAAGAGCTTTTTCATTTACCGTACAAGAACTCTAGAGTCCTAAAATATGACGATCTGATCAAATAATGAGCATAAAGAGTTCAATGATCCACCAGTTACTTTCTTGATCTAATGGATCAATCGTTTAGTCTATGAAATGTCAGAAAATCGTGCATTTCCCAGAGACAATATGTATTGTTTTGGTCAACAAAAGGCCCAAAACCCACAGATACTGATCAATTTTCTGTTGATCAACTAACTGATTTATCCTTTGATCGTTCTGAACTTGGTGTTCTTGACTTGAAGCATCACTATTTTAATTGGTCATTAATCTGATGTTCTGTTCTTCTACATTTATTGTAGACCCGCAATGATTAGTCAATTTATTCCTTAGTTGTCAACTAATGAATTAATCGGCAGCTATTTGATCATCAAAATATATTTTATTTTCGTATGAAAAACTGTCCAAACCCTCTGGATTCAGATTCTCAAATATGAATGTTTTTTGGTTTCTTTAGTCCTTTATTACAGTAAACTGAAGACATTCGAGGATGTCACCCTGGTCACTGGAAAACAGTAAGCAACATTTTTCACCATTTTCTGACATTTTATAGACCAAACAGAGAAAATGATGAACAGATTAAACAATAATGAAAATAATCACTTCAGCCCTAATTTATTGCTCAATTGTTTGGTCGTTAAAATTTGTGAAAGTTTCCATCACAGGTTTTCAGATTCTAGTGTGACGTCTTTAAATTGCTCGTTTTGTCTGAATGATATAAGACAGAGAAACCCCGTAGATATAGACAGCTCATTCTAAGGTAACGAAAACACAACGATTCTTATTCTCAGGTGATTATCCACTAATGAAAACATACCTATGAATATCCATTTATTTGCCAATAGATCCTCCTAAATGTTACACACTGGATGGTTTGCTTGTGTGTATGGCTGAGTGCTCAACCTCCATACTCTCCTAAAACATAGTGATTTTACTGCCATCGGCTCCTATGATCACGACTCCTCACATTCTCGCTGTAAAGATCATCCATCCATAACCTAAGACACATATTGGCCAACTTTGCCTCCCACCATTCATAAACTGAGCCCAGCACACACAGAAAGCTACTTACTAAAACTAGACGCCGTCTTAGACAATCTGTCACCTTCAAATAGCCAGCCTCGCCCTAATCACCTTGGATCTCCTAATTAGCGGAGTTAAAAACACAGCGGCATGGTCATGGGCTATAAGTAGATGTACAAGCCCGTTCATTGACCTGTAATGTACTCAACTAACGTACAGCACATTCCAGGGGAGAGGAAGCAGGCCAATGTGGATTCACAAAAAGGTCCCCCCCCCGGCCCTCCTCCACCTCCTGTACAGGAAATCTAAAATTAACAAGCCAGGAAAGGTTTGTAGCCGACCTACAAAGAGCTGTGTGAATGCTGGGATAACCAGGGCTCTTTGATGGAATACCTGTGGAACTTGTTTTCGTGTGACGTGATGTTTTATGTATTTGCACACAACGCCGGGCTGCAGGTTGGTGTCACGCTAGGTGATTATATCGGGAGTCGCTGTGAGTGTTATTGTGTAGCTGTGCGGCTGATAAGCTACAGGCCATATCTGCGCGCAGAGCCGCTGAATTCTGACCTGGGTGCAGCACGGCACCAATAACAGCCACTTCTTCTGCACAA
>NW_023339696.1:20762261-20763770 GCF_004916995.1 Morone saxatilis | reverse complement strand
GATTTTTTTCCTAACTGGCTTTAAAATAAGTTTCCGAATTTTAACAAGGCTGCCTCAACTGGTTTTTCCTTTCTTCAGAAGGTCGAACTGGCTCACATGACTGCAGGAATGATACTCCTTATTTTTCATATTGTCAACAAATCTCATTAAAAGACCAAAACTAATAATTCATTGATCCAAACAAGTATAGTTTATTTTGACTCAATCCCACATACGCCGTCCTGCTCCCATAAATACCCACTAGAGAACTAAATGTGCATTAATCCGCAGCTGAAAATAGTCCCCAAGCAATGCTCCATTAGCTCCTGTTTGTGTCACGTTTGTTAAAGACCACAGTGAGCAGCTGTTTAGGAACTCTTAACAAAAATGAAACTGTCCTTTCAATGAAATTCGTTGACAATAAGAAAAACAAACCAGCACTTGCACTTTTCTCACCTGCAGGACATCAACTAAACCCTGCACAAGTTATTTTTGCTTCTGTGACACACAAGTCAAGAGGACTCGGTCGGTCTTGCAGGACATGCTGATCCTGTCCACAGGCCACATGACAAGACATCTGAGAGGAACGCTCCTCGGTCTGCTAGAAACCGGGCCAGAGGAAATTGGCTACTGCAACCATGAGGAAGAAACCTAAATGGGTGAAATATTGAGTGTGTGAGTGTGATAAGTATTGACTGATTGCTGCCTGACACACTGCATTATTCCTGCAGTACGTGTTGATAAGTATATGATCTCAGAGACATTTCGCTCCCCAAATGTGCTGATTTACGCCTCCCACAGAGCCCTCGTTCCTTGACTAACACACTGGAATGCGCCACAATACACCCTTTGACCCCTCCTACATCTGACTTCCCCTTTGGACCCTGCCAACAGAACACAGGGGTCCATCTCCTGAACCACCCCTGACACAGTCCCTCAAGGTCTGCGGGCCTGAAGAGCCTGAAGAAACGCCCATTCATCTTGTTCTTGGCTTGTGATAACAACTTTATGGGCCGCCTGCTGTATGGCTTGCCATCAGGCAGAACACAGAGGGACTGTGGTTGTTGTTGTGGGTGGTGGTGGTGCTGGTGCTGGTGGAGTGGCTGGTTAGATGAGACTCTGCAAGCTGGAACGCGCACGTGACAAAAGCACACCAGAGTCCATGTGATCTCTGCAGGGTACAGCCTGTGCCTTGGCTCCGAGTCCAGGCTGTGTCGGAGCGGAGCCCGGCCGGGGAGGGAGAGGAAGACTGGACGGGAAGTGGAGAGAGCGGGAGGGGAGGGTGAAAGTGAGAGTGAGAGAGTGAGGGAGGGATGAGAGGGAGGCAGCTTCATGCCGTGACAAGCTCCTGTTTGCAGCTCAGCGCAGCACACGGCGCCTGCATGTGTGTGTCACATGGCGCGGCATGCTGCAGGAAACCCCAGCCGCGTTCACGTGAGAGGTAAATGTGAAGACACACACAGAGACAGACACACACACACACACTCTCACACACACAGACACACACACAGACACACACACACACACACA
>NW_023339696.1:20755619-20762161 GCF_004916995.1 Morone saxatilis | reverse complement strand
ACACACACACACACAGTCTGCCTTTGTACATGTGCACAGACGCTGGAATAAAGTGTACTGTACAGATGAAGCTCCTCTGGAGCAGCTGGTTATCTCTCAGATTACAGCTCAACCTGTCTCAGATCAGTCTGCACACCTTTCTAGAGCCACAGATGGAACAGTTAAGCTAACAATGGGAAATGTGGGAAAACATCATGCCACATGCACTCACGGGAGGGATTTTTTACAGAATATAACAAAGCTGCACTTCCTTCTTATAAACTAGTTCTAGGTGATCTGATCTCCAATCTATATCCTGATAAACTCCAGTGCTTAAACATTTCGTCTGTCAGTCAGTCAAGATCATGTATTTTGATCAAATATATTAGTTTCAGTCATTTTATCTAACATACGCAGCTTCCACGTTCTCAAACAGGAGGATTTGCTGCTTTGGTCTCTTTTATATTATTGTAAAACTTTCTGTCTTTGGGTTTTGGACTAAGAGCTATTTAAAGACATCACCTGCTGCTCTGCCAAGATATTATGGACATGTTTCATCATTCTTTTTGACATTTTATAGACTATTAATATAATTTTAAAATGATAGAACTCGCACAGTTCCTTATTGTAGGATAGAAAAAGGAAGCTAAAACTAGATTACCACTGCTTCCAGGAATGAGTATACTGTAATCATGATACGTGCAGTTAACCTGATGTGACAGTCTGGGAGTTGGTTACATTCATTTCTACACTGGCTCACTTGTACGCTGTTTGTCATGATATTCTGCTTATATTCTGTGTTTTCCGTCATTTAGTTTCTATTCTACTTATACCTTTTAAGTTGGTTTATTCATATTTAAAAGGTTTAATCATTCTGGTGTTCTGACCTGAACCGTTGGCTGATTGGTCGGTTGAACTTTTAGTTAAATGTCAGGAGAATGATTTTTAGTGTAAGTGAGTGGAGTTTGGCGAGGCACTTATAATGTCACTAATGTGATGAATGTTATTGTCTGCCTCTATTATCAACAAAGAGGCTGTATGATGCATTTCCCACATTACAGTGGAGGCTTTACAATACCTCATCAAGGTTTCTTCCTTCCTAATCTTCAAGACACAACACACTGAGGGGAAGTGTTTGTATGGCGGCAGTACACCAGCTGTGGAAGTCTACTAACACCACGCCAACGTTAGACAGCGATAGCCCCAACGTACCGGTTGTTATGGGACTGCAGTTTGAGGCTCCTTCAGGGGGACGTCGGGGATGAGTTCACCCAACAACAACAAGTAAACAGGACCGGATATATTTCATGTAACCGAGCTGGTCCTTGAAAAGCAGACAGCATGGCGATCGACTAACGTTCTTCTCCATTATCATCCAAACACTCCATGCAGCTGTGTATTGATCCAGCTGGCGATCAGAGGACGGATCTGCGTTTAACTCAACCCTTTTCCTTAAGAGAGCCCTCTTCTATCATTGAGTGAACTGACGACCTTTTCTGTACATTTCATATTATATACTTGATAAACTGTAAAATGATCCCAAACAGTGAGAGTTTGGATGAGTGTTTCTGATAGTTTTAGGAACTTTTTATACAATTCTCTGTCTGTATTTTTAAAATTTCATATAAAGTAAAAAATTTCAAGCAAAGAATTTTATTTTGTTGTCTTCAAGAAAATGCCGATTTCAGTGAAGGTCTGACGACCCCTAGTGGGGGTCCTGACCCCCAGGTTGAGAACCAGAGATTCAAGGTTGTGTGATATAAATATGTGACTCATTAGTCCATTAACACACCCTGACAACAATACACCAGGACCCCGCCTCTTCAGCATTTACAGGTAAAACACACACACAAACACACACACAATCACCCTCCAAACACTCCATCTGTTTATCTGTCAGATATCGTCAGATCTTCTACCGAGAGGCTTTTTTTGATTGGAGTTTGGAAATAAAACACCAACAGTCTCCGGCGGCGTGCTCGAGCGTTGCCCGCTGAGAACGTGCTGCGTTTATGTGTTTACAGTGAGGCTCGGCCCTTTAAATGAACGGCTCTGGTCTCTGGTGAATTGACAGCCCAAATAGTGTCTGGCAGCGGTTTAACAAATTCAGTTACGCAGTTTAACGCTTCAGTCTAAATACCAACTGCCTGCTTAATGTCAACTCATTACAATAATAAGATTTGCCATTACCGAAAGCTCCCTTTGATTGCCACAACACTGAAACACTGGACCGAAATATTGTACAGGGGTTCATAACACTGCCTTTCTGGTCATTTTGAAATGTATTGATGACTCACTGTGGCTCCTATTGTAGATCTGGAGAGCCAAAAGGAAATTTCATTTAAGAACATCGTAAGAAAAGCCTCAAAATGACTCAAAATTGATACTAGAGGACAAAGGCTGAATGAAGTTCAGCAGAATGTAGTAATTTATGAGATCCCATTTCTGAGTGACGCGGGCAGCTTTTAGTCAGTAAAACAGAGCCTGCAGGGAATTCTTGGGAATTGATACCGAAACCAACTCGTACAGAGGGAACCTAACATATAACACACACCTTTACAACCACAGCACAAAATGTAAACACGACTGTGTCTTTTCTGACAATCACAGCTTCATGAGTGTGCTGTGCTGCATCCTTTAAGGCCTGTTTAAGCTTTACTCTGGGACTCCAAAGTCCAGTTCGGGGCCGTAAATCCGAGCTGAAGCCTGTCACTGAGTACCTAACCTGCTGTTGTCAAAAGCACGAAGGTAAACCAGCAGGCGCTAAATGAGAAACAGGTCAAAATGAGCGCTCAGAGACGCTTGCCTCCGGAGACGCACAGCACAGTGAGTGGTTTACTCCCAGCATCTCTGGCTGACAATGACTTTAATGCTGAGTGTAGCAGGTGAGCAAACAGCAGCGGCGCCTCCTAGAGCCTCCCCTGACATCGGGGAGGTGTGAACAACGCAGCGCCAACACGTGTGAAAAGGTGCATGCTCAGGTGCACGTCAGACTCCGCTGCGTGCGAGTCCTACCTGCTGTGCTGGGGCTGCAGAGGCAGTTCTGAGGCGCCATGGCCGTGTGAACCGAGGTGGTGGCGCGGCTGCTGAGGTCCACCACTGAGGGCGTGGTCGGGGTAGGCGGGGTGGGTGGCGGGGCCTGCTGTGCCGGCTGCGTCGCCTGCGGGGCCTGGTTGCTCTGGGCTGTGTTGGCGGGGATGCCGTTCTCCGACAGGAACTCCTCCAGGTCCATGTACTCCAGCTGAAAGTTGTCCGCATCGTAGGGCAGGGTCTTGTCCCAGAGGGTCGGGCCCAGGAAGGCCGACTGTGGGTGGTTGGCCGCGCTGCTCTCATCGTCCAGCTTCTTCGCTTTCTCCTTGTCTTTCCCGAATCCTGTGAACACAGCACACAGTCATTTCATTGTGTTACAGCAGGGGAGGATCACGGGTCATTGCATGGGTATTAATAGAACGTATGCCTGCGGCTTCATCTTAAAGGGTCAGTTCAATCAATTTCATCAAAATTAAAACATTTCTCCAGGGAATATTTCCATACTGAAAGCTTCTTTCTTCAGTGTTTAATGCACATTAAATTAAATTATCCTCATCTTATTGAGAAAATGTGTCTTTTGATTTTGGGTGAACTGACCCTTTAAGATTTAAAATGAACCTCCATTCATGTTCAGACACTGTAATGGCACTCAATACATTAAGCAATACAAACAGGAGGGTGTACAGCATTGACAACAGAGCAGAAAAGACGCCCTCTATCGACAACTCGAGGTGCCACTAATAGAAATCCCATTGAAGTCGAGGGTTTAAAGGTTGTAGACGCAGCAGAGCTAAAAACACTGTCAGTAACAACACATGCAAAACATCAAGTATATTTCACATCAGACGCATGAGCTTTCAAACAGCTTGTGAGCTTGTCAGTCAACTACAAACCACCGTGCTGTTTGTATTGATCTGTGCAACCTGCAGCACGTAAAGGTGACACTGTTTGTTGTTCGACAAACATCGTGTAATATTAATTAGCGTCACTCTCGGTGCTCCTTTCCTGCGGTTTCAGCTGTCAACACCAAACCCAATGGATGACCACAAGAACGGACACCGGAGAGAGGAGGTGCACCGGCAGTGCACCGTGCACAAGTTTTAAGATAAAGACATAAAACGTACCTTCATCGTGATGGAAAGGCAGCTTCAGCGGGTTTTCCAGCAGCGACTTCAGGACGCCGTGAGTCGGCGGCAGGAAAGTTGGGTTTATAGGAAGAGGTCTGGCCATTTTCTCCATATGTCTTTGAAGGGCAACTAAAAGAATAAAGCTTGCAAAAAATACTTTATTTTTTTTTTTCCAAAAACAAAACCCCCCCAAGAAAAGACACCGAACTCCTGGCTTGGCTTGGCCCCGTGAGAGGAACCTCGCAGGCGGGGGAGAATAACCAACAACGCCGGGGGCTCGGAGGGGAGAAGACGAGGACTCCGCAGCGGCAGCAGGACGGTGAGCGGCTGGCTGTCTGTCGTCGAGGCTGGCTGGCAAATAGCTGGAGGAGGAGGAGGAGGAGAGGAGGAGGGAGGGGGGGCTCTGACGGAGCTGCTACTCTCCTCCATCCATGTGCGGAGACGGACGCCGGTGACGTCAAAGCTCTGGGAGGGCGGGGACGTTTTGGCGCGGTGCGTTCAGGTAGCGTCGGGAAAAAGCAAAGCAAAACAACAAAAAAGGTCTGAGCGGCCAGTTTGGAATATGGTGCCTTCAAGGACTGTTGTTTTTTAGTTTGATCAAATAAAGTATAGATGAGGCTTTATGTAATAATAATCTTCTTTTTTCTTGAGATGTTTGGATTTATTCAGTCATTAAACATTGATTAAATTAACAATTAACACTAAATAATAAACCATAATTAATAATATAGTAATATATATATTATGTATGTATATTGTATATTATTATTATGTATATTATTATTATTATTATTATTATTATTATTATTTTATTTTACCCTTCATAATAAATAAATAAAAGTTTATTCTTTCCCAAAGTAAATGTTTGTGCCAAAGATGCAATATGTATATATCGATGTATGTATACTATTTATGTATGTTTTGTATTATAATAATATGCACGTTCAACAACATGAGGTGAAAATTACAAATGACTGAGTGTAATGCATGAATTAAAGTGCAGGGTATGTATTCTATTGTATTAAGTATACAGAAACAGTATATATGCATAATTATATACATAGCATCTTTGGACAAACATTTACTTTATGAAGAATAAACTGTGCATACTGCATTTGCAAACACACAATACAAAAAGGAATAAATATATGCAAAAAGAATCAGCTTAAATGAAACAACTTGTTAGTGTTTAAGGCTATTTATAGTTAATTGATACTAAAACTGAAGCATGACAGGATAAAATGCAAAGAAATAACAAAACTTAGTCAGTGGTCCTGAGAATTTACTTGAGACATTTGCTTTAAATCATTTATTCATGTCACCAGTGGCAACTCAATTAAGCCAGTGTTTTCATCAAAGATGGTGATGCCAAAGGATAAATAAACTCTACCACATTTTTAAAAGAGGTGTCCATAACCCTCAGACGTTCTTCTTTAATCCTTTGTGAAGAAAAAAGTCACAAGAGTCACAAGAGGGGCCCCATGGTCCATTTTCTCCCTGTGGGCCTGTTTCTGTAGGACGTTCATCTGGTCATGATGTAAACTAGTGATCACCGCTCTCTTACTGTGCATGTATGCTTTCATTCAACAGGTTTTTACTTAGAAATTTGCATTAAATGCTTCCTTAAATATGCATGCAAATAAAAAAATATGATAAATCAGGATCAAATGTTGCCAAATTGTTTTTTATAGAATTAAACAGATTCATATGTATGTGGGTTTTGTGGTTTTATGACATGTTTCAAACATCAAACTGACAAAGTTTACGCTTACTTCTCACATCAATCTTATATACTGCCTGTCATAAACTTCTGCTGCAGTCTATTACCAAAGTCTTTCATGTTACGATTGCTCCCGTGTAATTTTCTTGCAATCGCAGCCCTGCAAGGAGAACGTAAAATCTGTGACGGACAGGCCTGAAACGCGTCAGTTATGCTTCATCAAACGTCAGTTTTATGGCGTTTAGTTATATTTTCATCTCGACCAAAAATATTTTCTAAAATTATGACTGTGGGAAATTCTCTCTGAAAACACTCTTAAATCAGCTGCATCAGACTGCACGAACACTGAATGGTAACTTTCTCAGCTTATGTCTGGGTACTACGGTATGTTAAAAATATGTTTGTTTGTGACTTCAACGTATTTACCATTAAGTTTTAAAGCTTTTTTCAGATATGTATGTATTGTATTGAAATATATATACAAACAACCTGCTCGGAACAATAATTATTTCCACAAAAAAAAGTATAATTTCCACATTAAAATCCTTAAAAAGGCATCTACTCCTTCCTCATTAAAAATAGATTAAAATTAATTTCTAAAGTTTCCCGTCAAGTCCATTCTCAGTGTACGTATGTGAGCCCCCCTTAAACTGTGATTTTCAGTGAGCTCAGAGAAACTTTCCACT
>NW_023339696.1:20751348-20755612 GCF_004916995.1 Morone saxatilis | reverse complement strand
AAACATCCTTCTAGTGTCAAACAACTCTGCACATACATCATTCTGCACAGTGAAGCTCAGGAACAAGAAGAAACACATATTTTTGAATGGATAGGGACCTTAACATTAACTCAAAATGACAGGACAAAACAAGAAGCATAACACATAAAACAATAGATACAGTCAGTAATATTTCTTTTTATATATTTGTGACAAATTTGCTTTCAGCTGAGACTAATTTGGATGCCAAACATCCTCTCAAAGTCAGACCAGTGGTACTTATTCTTTATGAATAAAGCAGCTTCATGTTGTGCCAGTGACACGGATAAGATCCCTGACTAGTACATTTTGTTCTCTCAGATGAGGTTTGTTCATAATTGAGCATAAACTCTCACAAAAACCACAGAGATACACATTTAACCCGAGTGGTTGTGTACTTTACACAGCGTTTAGGTCTTCGTTACTATCATGATAAATAAAGCTTCTCAGCGCTGCTGTGTTCAACTGTAAGTCTGAGCACCGAGGACACAATCAACTGTAGTGCCACAGTGAAGAATGACGTGAATCTAAACTTGACCTACTTTCAGCCAATGGGTGTTGTCAGACTGCAATTCTATCTTTGCAGGTCGCAGCACATGGAAACTCACGCTTTCTAGTGTAGTGGCTGAGTCACCGTTTAAAACCCTCGCTCTACTCTGCCCATTTGTTTGATTTTAATGATCAGTTAGTCTGTATTATTAGCACCACTTCCCTTTCACACAAAAAAAAACACAAAATGGAGATGACAAGAATGACAAGCTGAGGAAAAACTAGTTGTTTGAAGAGATATATGACAAAAGGTCTTATGAAAGGAGCTGATTGTGCGTGTGGGACAAATCCGTTTATCTGAAACGGTCCTCATGCCTATGAAAATGTCTCGCCTCATCAAACCAAAGATCTTATTTTTTGTGCAATCAAAGCAAGACTTTCTTATGCATCATAAAAGTTCAAAGCCCTGCTGAAGGAAAATATCCTTTTGATTCAACCAGGTCAGACCCTGTTGCTGTATTTTCTGTGTCTTTTAAATCTTGTGTCTTCATGAGACTCTGCAGGGCTCCATGTCGATGTACTAATCAGTCATCTTAACTCTGGCATGAAATAACAAAAAATTCAGTTTGACAATCATCAACATCTTCTAGTAACACATATACAAAACTAAACAAAACATTATTTGTTCTTTGAAAGTGTGCCGACATACATAGAATGTTACAACTGTGTATTTATGCGCAAAATTCAAAATAAATTATGCACCAAATACCAGAAGAAAACAGGAATGTATAAGCTACAACATTTTTTCAAGCCAACAAAAGGGCTTTCTTCCACAGAGAGTAAACTGACTCACTTAAATGTTTTATTATCTTATGCAACTAAATATTACATAATTACAAGTAAAAAAAAGAAGTCAATAGGAAACTCTAATCTATCCATATCATTTCAAAGGCATGTTGGACAAAGACGGTTTTCTTCTTCCAGACTGACATAATTGGCCAGTTTCAACGATAAAGTACCAGCTCTCTACCGGGTACATTACGAGCTTTGATTCTCAGAAAAGTTATACACAAGACAAGATAATTCTCTGTCCAAAATCATGCTCCAAGTTAAGAATCAGAGTTTGAACATTGCTCTGGGGGACGTAAACAGAAGGTGTAATGTTGCCATGCAGTGAGTTACGCTGTATAGCCACGTTTATTTATGATATTTAAATTTATCTGATTTTCTTTTACATTTTTGGCAAATCTGCACCAATAAAGTCTGCACAAATAGCTACACTGCAAAAATAGCCCTTCTAGAAACAAGTCAAATATTCTTACATATAATTACATTTTCTTGTATTGAGCAAAAAAAATGCCAATGGGGTAAGACAATTTTGTTTGGCTGGAATTCTTCAAATCTAGCCACTGAAACACTGTAATGAGCTTTAATGGGAAAAATGCCAAGTTGTGCTTATTACAACGAATGAAAACTCAGTTACTTAGTATTTTGGTCACTTTATTGAGCTGAATTTAGGAATGTGTACCTTAAAGATTAATAATGAGCAGTATGACAAAGTCACTTATTATTATTATGCTGTTTGAAGAAATTGTCTTAAATGAAGGCACCAGAAGCATTCTTATTTTTAGCATTTTTTATTAAAATAGTGAAAAATTCATTTCCAACACTGGGACTTCAACTGAGAAGTTATTCAAGTGATCTTACTCTTAAAATAATGAAATAATCTTGTTGCTTTGCTGGGATATTATGCAAACCATTTTTGTAACTTGTTAAATTGAGCTCAATACTTTCATTCTGAGAAAAAAAATTCAAAAGGGGAAAATTCTCAGGCAAGTTCTAGAGTTACAATGAGTGCCCTTTTGTGCGTGTTTCTGAGCAGATTTATGGACATTTGCTTGTCAGAGATGATGATATCGCTAGAAAGGGTGAGTCACACTGATGTGTACCATGTCTGTGATCACAATAATCAGTGTAACTGTTGATATAGCTGTCATAAAACACTGCAGATGCTGTGAACAAACATTTCTTTGTCTGCACATTCGATTGTTAAATTCAAAATACATGGCAGAAATGTGAAACTGACCTAAATAATCTAATGACAAGTCCGGGAGAAAGTAAGCAGTTGTACATTTTCAACAATTAACAAAACAGGTATCTGCAACAACAGCAACTAAAATGCTTTTCGGATGAGTGACTGAGAGCTGCGGTGAGGCCAAAGGTTAAAGGTCGGGGCCCAGGTATCGATTGATCACATGGGCCCAATCAGCTGCATGTAAATAGCTGAAAATTAGAGCATTCTTTAGTCTCTCTGTGCAGCTACTTGTTTCATGCAATATAAGTGCTATAATAATATGTGTTGTTTTTTTTTAACTGAGAAAACTCTGTAGCAGGAAATTTGTGACGTATAAGCCGAACAAAACGTGTGTTGTATGAAGGCGGTCAGCTGAACGGAGCGGCATGCCCCCAAATCACTGCAGCAGAGTTTGTCAAGGACACATGAAAAGATGAATTCCATGACTTCAGCCCTATGATAATGTGATTTCAAACTGTGACAGCAGACCACAAAGATTTGTGTGTGGAGGCAGAGGGGATTACACGGTTTTACGGTGGCTTGCTGCTCACTGTCAGGCTTAGACATTAAGATTTCTTTAAGATACTTGTTTTATTATGATGTTGACTGTACAGAGAAAATGTTTTTTATGAGGCCAAATAATTTTAGAACAGTTATAAAAGAGAATGTCCTTGCATGATAAATGACAGCTCTGGTCATTTGTTTATGTTCATGTTTATGCTCTCTGTGAACATTGCAAATCAAATGTTTCCCTCACAGCATTATCGGAGCGCGTTGGGGGACGGCTGTGTCTTTAGTGTCTCTTTAGCTACCTTTAGCCTAAATGCATTAAAACCTGAAAGGACAAACACATACGCCATTCAAAACCGTAAAGTGCGTGGGCGCTCATTCTTCATACTCACAGGTTTTACGCACAAGAGGCAAACAATGTTTACTACATACATACAGACTACATACTTTGGAGGACATGTCTTGACAACAATTCCCCAGAGGCTTATAATCTAACCTTACAGGAACTACATTTTACCAAGGAAATATTCTCAGACAGTTTCTGAAAAGATACATTCTTCAAGTGTATCACATATCTTAAACCCTGGGGACATGAAAAACCTAAACTATCTATGTGGCTGGTCACTAAAACAGAGACAATATATGATTTTTTTGTGATTCTGGTTAACCTTTAAACAATAACACACATAAACATAAAATAAATGGCTAACCTTGTGGGAACTTATGTCTGTCCCCAGATGGAAGGCGAGTCCCCACAGTGTGACCATGTGAACAGATGAGGGGTCCTTCTGTCCCTGTGTCAAACACAGCAGTAGGAGCAGGTGAATTATCAGCTGTTTGATTGGCATGGAAACCTGGACACACACGATCTTGTGCTAACATGTCTGCACCTGAACATACAGCTAACATGATGTGACACTACACTGTTTGCAGATGACAAATAGTCTGTTTCTGGTATTTTACCTTTAGCTAAATTATAATTTTCTTTCTGAGCAGTTCAGGGTTGCAGGAGGCTGAATTCAAACAAAAAAAGCTCTTTTTAGTGAGCCACATTATTTGGCCGACTCTTCCCAAACGGCTCTTTATTTAGTACGACTTCTGGCTTTTATAATTTATCCATGTTTTGACCTATGATTGGTCTGTGCACATATCACTTAAATTATTCAATGCAAT
>NW_023339696.1:20740298-20751248 GCF_004916995.1 Morone saxatilis | reverse complement strand
GCTTGAGTCTTAAGGTTATTACCAAACTGAAACATTACTGGATCATATAGAACAAATACGTTATTGGCTTATCCTATTTTGCCTTTTATCAATTTATAAAAATTAAAAATAAAGAGTCATAGAAAGAGACATTTTTATCTACAGAGGGAGCGGGAACTCTTCTACGGATGTTTCTACAGCCCTGTAAAGCTACAAGTTATTTTAATACTGTCACTCATTGACAACATTTACAACTTTAACACAAATTCAAGCAACTTTGTAAGTTAAAATCATTCTTGATTAAGTACTTTCTTGCTTTTCACAGTACAAATAATTACAAAATTAAGTCAATGTCACAAATTACTAAAGCTTCTTGATCAAGAATGATTCTTTGACTTACAAATTGAGGGGATTCAAGTAAAAAAAAAAAAAGATTATATTGAGAATTTTAAGTAAAACTAAGTTATGTAGTTTTATAGTACAGAAAACAGGCTCTATATATAGCCGTTTGCATTTTTGGCACATTTCGTGGCCGATGTAGTTTCACCTTCGTGCATGGAAGGGGACGGTGAAGCGAGGGATTTGCAGTCTGCAACGTCACCCCTATATGTCACTTAATCCTAAACACTGGACCTTTAAAGTTTCGCTGAACTTTCACCACAATGCAACTCTTGTCAAGTGTAGCTTCAACTCGCAATCGTTGAGATCTTGTCGCAGTAATAGTATTCCGATCAATGCAGCCCCATTATAATGCAGTGCTCTTTACTGTGTGAACTCTTTATGTAGTAGTTGTGTGTGCCTTTGTGAAAATGTATTAACAAAAAGCTGCAATGTGCACAAAAACAAATAATTTAAAAAAAGTGGTGATATGAACATTATTACCCAGATAGTAACTTCACCCATGGCTTTGTGCTCAGGGGCATTTTCATGTTGAAACAGGAAAGAGCCTTCCCCAAACTGGTGCAACAAAGCTGGAAGCACACTATTGTCTAAAATATCATTGCATGCTGTAGCATAAATATCATTAGGGCCTAGCCCAGACCAGTAAAAACAGCCAAAGAGACCAAAAGCACATGAAAGTATGTGGACAGGTGTGTCACACCTATTATCATAGCACAGATTTCTGCCCAAAACAACTTTTTACAAGTTTTTTTCCACTCGGTCAACAACAGGCTCATTGTTTTTAGACCATCCTGACTATATGAAAATTGAATAAACAACAACTGCGTGTGTGTGAAAATACCTAAACTTGACCTGATGCCATAAATAGGTCGAGCAAAGTTTTCTCTTTCTGAGAAATGGGATAACAGAAGGTGGAGGGGATACAAATAAGCTTGATGAAATATACTAGAATAATCCTGCAGCACTGAGGCTTTAAGCTTGCTGCTTTCTGCTGAAATGATCCTGAATCTGCAACAAAAACTAGGACTAGTTCTGTTACGTAACACTTAGCAAAGCAATTACATGAACTCAGGACACTGCTGTTATGACCGAGGGATAACAGCCTGAGTCTGAGAGCACACAGCCATCCCAGCTGACACTGTTCAGTCAGTCAGACCGTCACTCCGTAAGAGGTTGTTGGCAGAATATCTCTCTTTAAAGAATACTAATAGGAATTCCATGTAATCACCTCATATGCTCAGAATGCAGATAAAACTACACAAGCTGCCGTGATTCTAGTTTCAGGCCTATTTTGGAAGCAAGACCTGACTATTGCCCTATTTTTACCACATCCACAACGGTGCTTTCTTTTTAGAGACCTGACATAGAAAAATGTAATCATCAACAAAAAAACTTAATGAATGAGTGAAATGCTCTCCTATATGTCTGCTGATACATCTTAAACCAGGTCCGTAAAAGAACCTAGGGATGGACCGAGCCAGGCTTTATTGGCCTTAGTTGCCAACCTCACTAATGCGCTTTGTGGCTGAATAAGAGTAAATCCCTGCAGCCAGGTTCCACAAATCTGGAAACCAGAAGAGTGAAGGCTGTTGTAGAGCTAGTTAGTCTGGTGATACGAATTCGATAAGTGCTTTATTGTTTAATATTATGTTTCACTTTGAACGTTATAAGCATCAGGCTTAGTAAACATAAGGCTCTCTCATAAAATGAGTTTGTCCTGCTGGATACTGGATTTAAACACTCCAGCAACCCTAGCCAGAGACGCTAACATTAGCTAAACTCAGTATCATCTGAGACGACTTCAACACAGTAGAAAAATATTACACAGTCGATGTGCTTAGTCTCAAATGCTCCTTGGTCTTGGAAGTGGAGCTAGGTCAGATAGTGTTGATAATAAGCTAGTTAGCTGGACATGCTAATGCAACTTCATTATAGAAGATAAACACAAGTGTACAAGTGTAATGAATGGATTAAACTGTGTATTTTTGGAAGGTGTTTTATTTAGCCTCTCCAAAAATACACTAATGTTAGCATAAACTCTTGAGTAGCAGCACACGTGCTAGCTGTGTAGATGGTATAGTTAGCCAGACATGCTAGTGTGTGCAGCTTACATTATAGCAGATAAACACACTGTTTTAATACATTTCTTTCACAAAAAGACACCTGCTCCCGAACTGTTCATACTGAGAGAATTGCTTTTATTCGAGCCCCATGCACACCCCTTCAACGTGTGGAGAAATCCAAAGACTGGCAGGCACGCTGCGCCTAGTTATAGTTACTACTATGATTGGACAATGTGATGCTTTACACACTGTCAGTTGCACTATAACACCATAAATAACAGGCCTACAAAAAATAAATATAAAGTGTAAAGTGTTTTAAATGACACTGTCATTCATGTCAATAGTTGAGTTCACAATACTCACTGCAGACCTGTTCTATTGGGACATATGTGTGTTATTTTATCCACCCGGCATTGCTTTTATTGTCAAAGCGTACCCCATATTGACGACCCCCGACTGTTTTCTTGCTCTGCAAAACCTTTTAATGTACTTCTGCAGTTATTAAGTTGCTGCTTTGTTAGAAAAAAAAATCCCAGAATCGGTAGTATTTCCTTGCAGACAAACAGTAAGTGGGCCACCAGGAACAAGATCTAATTCCACTGGAAAGTCTTCAACAAAACCTTCATTTAGAAACAGGGCAAAACATGACAAAGGCTGAGTGTCAGGTTCATGTTTTTCCTGGAAACCACGCCAGATAAGATGAAGAAATTTTATATGAAATGCGATCTGTTGATGTGTCAATTAATGAATCATGACTCATGAGCCTAGTAATTGTCCTTATTTTCCTTCATTTAAGAGGCTCAGATTCCCTCATGCACCAAGCCGCAAAGTAATACCTGTTTATGGTATGGTAGGATAATTACATCAAACCACATTCTCCCATCTTTTAATGAGAAGACAATCTTGTGTTTTTCAGCTGTGCTTTGGGCTTTCTGCAGAAATCAGAATCAGCAGCTCTGAAATTCCATCATCTCCACTTGCCAGCAGGTGAGAGATGTTGAGGTGTAGGGTTGTTCATCTCCACATCCCACACACTGCATTAAACACTCACATCCCTCTGCTCGCCGCCATACACTCAGGTGCCCACACACAGCGAGAGGGCTGCAGGTGAAACAAGTGGCTGACAGATTCTGTATATTTCTGGAGCCTGTAATGTGCTGCGAGTCCATTTATAGAGGTAGGAGGGAAAAGACAGATGCTCTGTTGGGTTCCTTCATTGTGAGCACTTGACTGTTTAACATGCAGAAGGATTAAATAGACCCATAATTAGATCATATATAAAAGGATGTGGATTATGGAAGGAATATTTTGTTGTCAGTGCATTACTGTTCATTTTAAGAGCACACTGCTGCTCAGTATGTCTGAACCAAATGCAGCAGACAAAGGGATGTGAGCAGAATGTTTCATCCATTAATGTGATTATTCTCTTTGCAGAAATGTAATTTTTTGTTAGAGCAGAGTGACACTCGAATGAATGATTTGGCAGCTCTGGCGAGAGCAAGTCACTCGGTGTTTTTGAAATTCAATTTCATAAAGTACTATGGAAATGGGACTTTGGCTAATTTGGCCTTTTTGGTCATTAGTGCTGAGAGCAGAGGGAAAACAACTTGAAAGGCAGCTACGACTGTTTGTTTGGATCTCCACCAGCCTCTGCTGTGGGAAAACTAATCTTACAGTAAATGCTGGTGACTGCTGCAAAGGAAAAAATGATTAAACAGCTTGATTTACAGCATCCACGCCTTTAGTAGGATTCACTGTAAGTTATAGCTTAAGAAAAGTAGAGCTCTCCTCTCGAAGGTGAGATATTCTGTTGCATCAAATTATATTTTATATTTGTTTAAACATATAATTATATTTCCAGACTCATGTATGTTTTTATGTTAAGTTTTTCTTTATTCAATTCAAATGCTTCCCTACAGGGTACGAAGGCTCACTGAATGGTTTGATGAAACGCATGTAAATCAGATTGATCTGAACACCAAAAGAAGATTTTGTAAGACACAGCTCTCCACCACCACCATCAAAACAGCTTATAAGGGAATAGTTTTTGGAAAAATGTTGTTCATCTCTTCCGTAGGAGAGTCCAACACACGCGGAGAATCTCTGACAAGGAGCACTGGAGCCGTGTGCTGGAAAAACACCTTATTAAGAGACTTTCAGTTGGTCTTTAGCCACGCTAGCAGTAGTTGGTGGTCCACCAAATTTTATAGTTGATCTCTTAGTCTGGATCAGACGTTTATGGTTCCCAGAGGATGAATCCTACAGACACCAAACAATCAAGAACACTTTGGCACAGTGGTGCTTGGTGCTAAAAGCTAACATTAGCATGCTAACATACTCACAATTACAATGGCAACATGCTCATTTTAAACATATATATTGTTTACCAAGATCACGATTACCATGTTCGCATGCTGAGGCTGATGGGAACGCTGTTAGTTTCACAGTCAATAACTAAAGTACTGGACAAAAATATGACCTGATCGTGGCGCTAGAGAAAAGGTCAGAGGATCATCAAATTCAGTAGGCTTCATCCTCTGGATGCCATGAATGTCTGAATCAAAATTCATGGCAATCCTTCCAGTTGTTGGTCTATATTTAATGTGTAGAGGCCAAAATATTATGTGAAGTCATTATTATAAGCAGTTAAATTAGAATTTTGTTTTATCTACACTATGGTTAGCATAGGTCCAAAAGAGACACAGGGAATCATTTTATTATTATTTTATTTCTAAATAATTATTTTTGTGTATTTCTTGTTTATTTATGAACTGGGTCTCCATATTGTCAAACATCTGCACTTATTTTCAGCCCCTTTTTTTTCCTGCTGAGTCATCATCTGATATGCATCCTCTCCTTTAGTTGATGCATCCCGTCTTTCCCACCCAGTCACCTTGCCAGCCTTCACGTGGCACATAATATTTCCTCCTGTATGGGTGGTGGTGGTGGTTGGTGGGGGGGTGGGGGGGTGTTACTAAAAGGCAACATCACACGGGAAAGCCAATCCTCCCTGTAGGGGAGAAAACAACAGTGCCTGCAAGGATTAAACAGAAAGAGCAGGCTGATCCTCTCCACCAATATGATGGATTTGAGACCGCTGGTTTCGATTACATACTGCACCGAGTCTAACGTGACACGATGACCAGACTTCATTCATAGTCTGCACGATTCTGCAAAGGAGGTAGTTATTCGAGCTGGTGAAGCAAGTCTGCTCACACACACACACACACCCCCTGCAGTGCTCTGCTCACAGACTTGTATGCAGTCACATGCTGTCAGCATGGACAAACATGTTTCCAAGCACATGCCCTCTGTCTCTCTTAATCTCCTCTTTTTCCTCTCTCTTTTTTTCACTGACTCTCATTTTCCACATCTCTCTGCTGATCCTCTATTCCTGTCACATAAACAGAAAAACCTGTTGTTGTGTTGATATTATGGACCCGTGTGCCAGTGTATGTCAATGTTTATGCCTCTTGCAGGGGGAGCAGTGCGAAAAAGAGAGCAAAAAAACAGGTAGTGAATGTCCACACAGCACAGAAGACCATTTTAATTTAGCGCTCTCATTTTTCCATGACACAGAGCGTAAACAATCCGGACCCAGCAGAGCGCCTCATTAAGCGACTGCTCTCTGCTCCCATTCCAATGTTCAGTTGATTGAAGTTATTGGTGTTGAGCCAAAGCATCCCTCAGTGAGGGAATGACTGCTGCAATCAGAGAATAAGTGATCATCCACCACAATTAACTTCAGTTGGCTTCTCCAATGTTCCAGGTAGGTTGATTTCCATGCTCCAACAGTAGGCCTTTTTCACAGCAGCCATTTCCACATGAAATAGTAGCATAAACACAGGTGTTACCAATGATATTAATTACGGTTCTTTTCCATTCAGGTTAAACAGTCAGGGTGCTGCTATAGTGCATGTTGGCTCACTGGAAAGGCTCCGCTACATTAAATGGATCAGAACATGAATTAGTGCCATTGGTATACCACAGTGACACCTGTGTTTACCCTACTATTTCATGTCAAAATGGCAGCTGTGGAAAAAGGTATATCGCCATCAGTTTGTGAAAGTACGAGAAGATCAATGTACGTGGATGATAGCAGTAGTTATCAACAGAGCTGCATTACATGACTTAAGTTTAGACTTAATTTTGATTTGCAATTTGGGATGGTAGTAGTGGTTGGTAGGACTTGTTGGTATTTATTTGTTGGTCTTGACATTTACCTGTTGGCCTCAATTTGGGACATTTGTAGTCAAGACTTGAGACTTAACTGTGTCTTGCAAAACAATCTTTTTGTCCTATGTCTTCAGTAGTCAGTGCACCAGTGTAGCTGAAACTGACTTCATGAAACTATTGCTCACTTTTTGATTCTAATTTCCACTTAAAACCTTCAAGCTGTGTTCCTTCAACTGGGGCACTGGCCAAATCTAAGTTGTTGTGGAAGACTGTCCAGCACAGAGCGCTGACCTCAACCCCATCTGGCACCTTTGGGATGAACTGGAACTGCAATCCAGGCCTTATCATCCGACATCAGTGCTGGTCCTAATGTTCTTGTAGCAGAATGGATGCAAATCCCACAGCCAGGGTGGAGCTAATACAGCTGCAGAGTTAATGCCCATGGCTTTGGAATAACATGTTAAACCATCACATCTGGTTTTAATGTTCAGGTGTGCACATACTGTATCCTGATCTCTGAGGCGTGGTGGTAAAATCATAACTGCAAACTGAAAAAGGGAAGTCTTCGAGTTTTTAGTCACTCGTGCAACTTAAGATGAGTTATGTGATGCTGCAAACCCTGAATTATGTCCAATGATGTTTTTGTAATCTGTTCTTCCTGCAGTACCAGCTCAGCTGAGCAATAATTTTCACCACTCTGCCAAAGCAGATAAAAGATTGTGATCATGCCAACTAAAGAGAGTTAAATAAATAGTATTATTTCTTCCTTTATGTGATTATTTCCTGTTCGGTATGTTCGGTCAGGAACATTAGTTTGATCTTTCCCTGTTCTACCAGTTATGGAGACAAAGGTTGGTTAATTGGAAACAATGGCGAGATAATCCAAGAATAACTCTGTTTTCCAGGAAGTCCCCATTTAATAGAATGGTTTAAGGTACAACTCATGTTGATACTGAACTTTAAAAAGGGCGTAGAGTTTTCATCAACATCAACTTGGGGGATTTAGATACATTAGTGGGCGCTTTATCTCGCGGTGCAGGTTAGGAGACGACTGAGTTCAAATAATAAAATAGTTTAACCAGGATGCCAGTGTGGAAACGCCTACCCACCGTAACCGTAACACCCTCGGTTTTTATCTGCACACTACTTCCTGCTTCGGCACTGAATGCTGCCAATGTAGAATTTTTTGCATAAGATGATAATTCATCAAAACCAGTGCTGCTTCATTTGCCTTTAGTAGTTCTGATTGGACTGATTGTCTCAGGTTATCACGCACAATGCAACCACTCTCTGAACTAGCTTTAAGACATTGGTCAATAGGCCTGTAAAGAAGCTGTGGCCACTCACGTTTAGAGTCTTAGTGAAATGATGCAGTGAAAAGATGTAATTAGTCAATGTTTATTGTGTTTGCATGCACTCAGTAATCCATCTATTGGCAGAATTCCAGTTTAAATCCTACTTGGGTGAAACCAAAAGGTGAAATGAGTTAAATATGTGAGTGAGCAAAGTATTAGTATCTGATAATGCCTACACTGGAACCAGGTTTGTTTAGTTAAATGGATTAAGAACTGAATATTCTCAGGTAAATATAGCGACTAATGCACCGTTTGTCGAGCTGAATGGACAAGGCACACAGTGTCCTTCAGGCTTGTCAGGCCCGTCTGTTATTTCCGGTGTACCAGTGTTAGTACGACAACAGCAGCTGCTTCCCCGGCGGTACCGTCCTCCTGCCTTCAGGCGGCTAGAACAGAGCCAGGCCGATGTCTGCAGAGCCAGCCGAGGCTTTGGTGCAGACGAGGGAGGACCGGGAGAACGAGTTGTGTGTGCGATTGTGTGAGTGTGTTTGGTGGGGTTGTCCTCCGGCTGTCTGGTGTTGTCACGGAAGCCCCTTGGAGGCTCGCCAGCCTGCCTTCAGGCCAAGTGATTCACACTGGCGCTAATGTCATAGCGCTAACAACTAACAAGCATTTAGTTTCTATGGAGCTGGATCAGTTAGTCTGTAAGAACTGGGCTTAACTAGGTTTTATGAACCACATGCCAATATTAATAGTTTGAGACTGAAGCCTTTAAAAGCAGATTGATTGTTTTGATATTCTTTAAATGTACAAATGTGGTTTATGGAATTATATCACTGTATAACCCATTAACAGGGAATTTCTGTAAAAAGGTTAAATGACAGAGTCACCCCAACAGAAACACAGCAGGATAATATAATCAATAATATAAATGTATAAATATCAAGCTGTTTAAGGAAGGTAAAGAAGTTAAAGAGATAAAATACACAATGTAATGTGGTTTATACTTTAACCCCTCAACACTGACTGACGAAATCATGCTGCGCAGCCAAACTTTGTTTAAACTTTATTTGAAAGTTTAATGTAGATCTCAAAGGTTTTAAAGATACCAAATATATCAGGCTGAATTTTAGGAAATGTATATAAAAACCTGCAGTGTTGGGTTTGAATGTAACATCATATAATTGAAATGAAAAGCTGGAAAGTGCAACACAAGAGCTACTCATAGGGAAACAAAGGGGTAAAAGTGGATGTTAGCACTTAAAGTATCGAAGTATCGAAGTATCTCAACAAATTCAGTGTATCTCTGTCAATTCCTTGCTTCCTTCTAGCCTTTTCGCCCTGCCCTTTATAATCTCCCTCCTATAACCTTGTGAAGATTACGGGCTGTGTGGGCCACTCTGAAATATGAGCTTCCATTTTTTAGATTTTTTGACCTTTTCGAGGATGAAGAGCTGAAGGTTTGGATTGTAAAATCACATCAGTATCAACTGACACATATATAATATACACAGTAACTTGCATTTTTAAGATAAAAGCATTAATGATTCAATAATTTTGTCTTTAAGATGTCAAAAAGTAGTGAAATGATGCCAAAATTAAAAAAAAAATTCCATTTACAATTATATATAATAGAGAAAATAGGCAAATCTTCACATTTTAGAAGCTGCAGTGTTTGGTAGTTTTGCTTGCTAAATAAGCATCAATCAACAAATCTGTCAATTTTTTGGGTTCTCAATTAATTAAATCCTATAAATTGTTGCAGTACCATTATGTTATCTATTAATTTGTCTCATTTTTGTTCATATATCGTAAAATCTGAGCTTTGATGTACATTTATGACACTCAACTACCAGTTGAATACATAGTTAATGTCCACACATGATAATCCACACAGCGCAGCCTCTATTCCTGCAGACGTGAGCAGCCACGACTAGAAAAACACTACAGGAATAGTACAGTGTACTATCACTAGAGCAAAAATAGTTGACCACTAGCTTTGACCAGCTGATGGGAGGATTACTTCGTAAATCCCCTGGTGTCCTGGAAATCTTAACAAGCCACCTAAATGTGTCGGCAGGGCACTTTAGATCATCACAGTAACACAGAATGAGAAGTAAAAAGCAGAAAATATAACAACATGCATTTATGTCATTACTGCTCAACATGAACATGTGTCTTCATGTTCTTTACATTCAGGCCTGCAGCTGCTACTTGACCAAATCTGCATCAAGAATAAAGGATTAGTCCTTGTTCTCGTAACTCACACTTATGTCACCCCATTGAGAAGAAAATCATGGCAGAAACACCTGACTCCCACAGAAGTAATTGAGTGACACACTGTAGTTCCGCTCTAAAGATTCACATAAACATAATGTTGAGTCCTTTTGTTTCCCAGACTGTAAAGAATCGGCCTTTAGACTGTGGCTGCACACAGACTGAAGAGTTGTGATGATGTGACGTTACAACATCATACAACATCAACAACAACAACATGAAACCCCAGAATAAGCAGTTTCTGTTTCTAGGCAACATGGAAGTTCAAATGATCAGACGAGGGTTCACACTCTCACTCTTACGTATTCTGGTTAATGCGACCTAGTTTCACATATACTGTCACACGCTAGTTGCTTCTGAGCCAATCGCCTCTTTAGACAATGGCTTACCTACGTGCTCACTTTGGACTTGCCTCAACCACTTTTGTATCCTCTGCTTGGAGGCAAAATTAGCCGAAGCTGCAAGTTGAACCTGCAGGTCTGAACAGTCAGTTTAACCCTCAGTGTTCGTCCACCTCCACCTTCAATAATACAGCTATTTCTGTCACCCTCAGATGCCTGACCGATACAGAATCACAGCACAGCGTGGGAGGATGTTCCTCAGCAGCTACTGCAGGAATATCAGTATAGATCTCTTTCTTACATAATTGTGGCTTTCAATTGAGCTTTTTAGTGCGCCACGATGTGCTCAAAGCTGTGTTGGAGGCCATAAAAATGTCCAGTGTGTAACATTTAGGAGGCTCTATTGGCAGAAATTGA
>NW_023339696.1:20716130-20740290 GCF_004916995.1 Morone saxatilis | reverse complement strand
TTCATAGGTATGTTTTCCTTAGTGTATAATTACCTGAAAATAAGAATCGTTGTGTTTTCGTCACAGTGAGCTGTTTTTAATGGGAGCCGGTCCTCTTCTACGGGGGCCACCATGTTAAACCACTATGAATGGACAAATCAAACACTGGCACTAGATGTGGCCTTTTTGAGTTTTGCAACCGCCGCAGTTTTTCCAACACACTTAGAAGAATGAGCTATATTCAAATGGTTGTAATCTGCAGCTTGACTGCTAGTCACCTCTAAATCCTACACATGGGTCCGTTCAGAACCTAACAAGAAGTTTGTTTTGCTGCTCTGGATTACTCAGAATCAGAAGGTGCCACGCCATTGTTATGATGGCCCGTGAGTCTGAAACCCTAATATTCCGAAAAAAGTCCTTTCGGATCGGAAGCCCATTGCTCCAAAAACAAATACACGCTATGGTACCATGTGCGATCCAGAAACTTCCAGCTCCCCGGTGATCTCCCTCCAGCCAGCTGCCACCTTGTTTAGGTTTTTTTCTAGTTAAATAAATAAGGAAGTATCCTGAAGACAACTCCTCATTTAATCTTAATGGATCAGCCGTTCCTCGTCCGTATGCAGCGCTTCCAATGGGAATGACAGGAATAAATTATAAAAACAGGGTGTCCGACAAAAGTTCAGTTCCAAACGGTGGCCAAAACTCAAAAAGGTTTGTCACTGACTCGCGTCCCTAACCCCTTACATGCAGTTAGAACACAGTAACCAGTAGTTTTTATGCCAAAACCTAACAGCTTCACATTATGGTTGCCATGACGTTGAAAATTGAAAATTCCTGCTAATCTAAATACACAAACATATTAGGGGGAAAAACTGCACTGCTGATGCAAAAATAGTGAAGTAATAATTAATGTCAGATTAATTTATAGGGGGCCTTTGATGTTTGGCCCCTACTGACCCCCCAGCCTATTGCCCTCTTGTGCACTGTTGATTCCATGTTCCCATAAATGAATGAATAAAAACTTGTTGGTTTGTGGTCATTTGATTAAACATATCATGTGAGCACAATATAAATTAAGCTTTTAAAACTCTAAGATAGAAGCTAGCTATTAATGCAGAAGCAGCCTTAGTTGATCTTATACTTTAGTGGTGGAAATTTGCTTCTTTACATCTGCTATTACCCAAATCACCAGAAACAATTGACATACAATGAACCTGGGGCTTTTGAGATCCCCCACTGGGGGGTTTGGGGCCTCAGGGCAAATGCCTGGTTGGTAATCCATCTGTGATAATAATGAGCACTCATCATATATGTCCCCGAAGTTTTAAAAAGACACTCTGAGGTTAAGGATGTTGAAAAACTAAAAATGCTGCTTCTGCCTCTCTTCAAAAGCCTATGAACACTTATCAAACTGTAGCCTCTGCACACTTAATGAATGAACTGCAGTACACTGTTCAGATCATTAAAAAAAAAGAGGCACACCGTCAACGTGACACAGCTTCTCTGAATAAAGATAATGAATATGGAGTCTGATGTAATTCTATGAATTTGCGATGATGTGGTGCAGTGGGTACAAACTGATCTCTTCATGTTTATCTGTCTGACTCCCGAGGCAGGAGCAGGGTTAGTGAGCATGTCAGTAAGCATGCATAAAAGCAGCACTCAGGGGTTGTACGGGGTAAGACTCTCTCATGGTCTAAGTCTCTCCGCTCAGGGCACGCAGCAGATGGCAGCTGTAGGTTCAGCACCGGGGAACACTTAGACTGCTGACACACACAGGGGTCAAACAGCATCCTGCAGAAAAGAGAAAGCAATGCTGCAAGAACATCCATTATATATCATATGAGTGACCTTATCACTGCTAAACACCCCGGGACCGTGGTACATTTGTTATTTACCAAACATTCTCTGCAGATTTCAGATCAAAGATTTTGAAGATTTTACACAAATTATAAACTTGCAAATCACCAAAAGAAGTAAATATGCTCTTTGCATATTAGACCGGTGACGAGGATGGAACTAACGAACTGTATTTACCGTTTCTTTTTCTGCTAACCAGTGAAACAGCAGCTGGCAGTACTCATAAGAAGTATTACATTCTCACATGGGTTCTAACCATGATAGCAGCAGTTAGGATTTAGACATGAAGCCATCCATCACTTTACACCATAGCTCTATAATATTAGTTGTGTTAGAGTTGTTCTGCTATTATGCTAGCTTTGCTACAGACAGCCAAAAGAAACACTGAAGCCCTTAGTGTTAAAGTTACTGTAGCATTAGCTAAAATGCTAACAAGCAAGGCTAAGAGCATTATTTGGCATTGGTTTCCTTGCCACATTCCAACTCTTTCATATTTAACCCACAGGGATTTAGATTTTTTCTGCAACATGAATTAGACCCATGTAACCAAAATGACTCTATCCAACAGCGGGTTCGCATTCCCAACCCGGTCTCCTAGAAATTACATTGCATATTAAATTGTTTATGTAATTACATTGTGGTGACAAACGTAATCAGAAATATTGCGTACCGCACTAGAGTCACAGGGAGCGGTTCTGAGTGGACAACAGATGGACAGATTGCAGGACTGCGAGTCCAGACTCATGTTTGTGGTTAGGTTCAGGCAACAAAAGCACCTTGGTTACGGTTAGGGAAAGATTGTGATTGTGGTAAACATACATTTTAATAACCATAAAAAGTGTTGCATAATGCAAGAGTGGATCATATTGCAAGGGCCTATTTTGGCAGAAAACAAATTAAAGATGTTGTCAGTGAACATTTTACTCATCAGGAGGCAGTTTCAAGACCAGAACACCATTGGCGGTGTGCAGTTCCCCACCTCTCTTATGCCATCAAGAATGGGTTTCGTCACACTCTAATTGGCCAAGAGGGAAATGTACCAAGCTGTTCTCAATCACTGTTGAGGAGTCAGTGCAACAGGTGATCTGAATGTTCCTCTAATCAACCCAGAGAAATGCTGAGCCAATTAATGCGAAAAAGGAAAATTAAATAGCAGCAAATACCAACGAATGAGGGTTTGGTTAGGATTTGGTATTATTCATGGTTTTCATAAAAATGTGAAAGAAAACAAGAAATGCACTCTGTCACTCTGTAACTGTCACTGTTACTGATATGTTCAGTATCAAAATGTTTGTGACTTGCCAGGTACGTTACTTGACAACATTTCCTCTTTATGTTGGTAGAAAACAGAATTCGGCCGGCAATCAAAAATGATTTGCTGTTGTAAATTCGTTAATGTAATTTCTAGGAGACCAGGCTGGCATGCTGGACTACACTGGACCAACGCAAGCCTGACCGAACTATAAATCTGCTCCAGATAGCAGTAATTTGGCCCACATACAAACAGTACAACAATATATTCAGGCCAGAACCAACTCATGTTTGGTCCTCTGGCACCCGGATAAAGCCAAGTGTGTGGGTTGACACTCACCCAATTTGGCTGGCTTACCTGGGACCGGTTAATATTTTCACTGTTAAGTTAAAATGTTTTGGAGATTATTTTAAAGACAATGTGAATATTAGTTGCTGCAGAGCTAATTTAGTTGTCAAAAAGTGCCCAGAAGTGCAAAAAAAAGGATGATTTCTTCAAAGAAGTAGTTCTTCTGTTTTGGTCCTTTTTTTTTACCTCTGGAAAGAGCTTTCTTGAATCAGACATTGCCCTCCATCTCCGGCTCTGCAGGACATGTTGGATGATTTTCTGTTGTTCCCTGTGGAGGGTGAGGCAGAGAACAGTACCAGCTATAAACCCACCACTGAGCCAAGCAACAAAGATAAACTGAAACATGCAGGCAGCTGTGTGGGCTGATATGTTCCCACTGAAACCATGCTAAGATGGTTCACTTTCCTTGTTGCTTACTGGAAAGGATTTCAGGTTTAAACGCACAAGGAATTTCACACCGTTTTGTAAAATTAGTATAAAATGAAGTCCGTGTACACCACATATACCAGCATTATGTTCCTCTAACACTAATAGGATTGTTAGAAACAGCTGAATTTAAGAGAGTCAAATCACCTTTTCCTACGGGTATTAAAACTCTTTAAAGATCAAAAACCCGCTGTTTTTGGCCCAGTTTGATGTTCAGGAGGTGAGTAATAGCAGACAGAAGGAGCTTCTTACTGTCACCAAATCAGTGGCAGGTTCAAGCTTTTTGTTGGTAATACTGATTATGAACAAAAAGAACATTCAAGCCAGTGTTATACTTTACATTTGTAACAGGAAAAATGAGTTTTTAAAAGCCTAAATGTACAGTGAATTCATAAGCAGTATAATAGTTACTGTTCGTAAGAGTACAAATGAAACCACTTACAAAAGTTCTACCTCCATTATGGTGCAAGTAAAATTGAGAAATGTGATTTATCCAAGGGTGGATGTTTACTTTCAGATTGCTGCTGGTCGTAGTTAATAGGGCGGAGGCCACTTAGCAAATATTGTTTTGGGTCCCAGTAAGGATGGGGGCAGGCCTGTGTGTAACAGAACACCACATATGTCTGTTCAAGAAAAGACTTATGACATTTTCTGATCTTCCTCTCTATAATTAAGGTCTGGTTAAGTTTATACAGTTAAAACAACTTTGGTTTTGTACTTTGAGGGAGAGATTGTTATCATGGTGAAAAGAAACCATGGTTGACTTTGGCTTCTTTCTTTGCTGCTGAGTGAAGACTGCTATTATTTTTGCACAACTACAAACATCCTTTTTTTTTTTTTTTTAAAGTAATATAGTAAGCGATAAAATGTACATTTACACAATTTACTCAAAAATCTTGATCTGGTATAACCAGCAGCTTATGGTGGCTAATATTAGTTAATGTTAAATACATATCTGTGCTACTGTTATTTGTGCTACTGTTTAATCATTCTCTCGTAATGTCACTCGTGGCCAAAAGTTACTAACATGGCGAGGTAGCTGGACCCACAAAATCACATGAGAAACCAGCTTGCCAGGCTTTCAGCTCTGCTTGGGGCCAAGCCACGATGGTTCTGACCAATCAGCGTCCTATGAGGAATTACTGGCAGCTACGACATAAGCCACAGACCTGGTTTAATTTTAGGTGTGTGTGTGTGACGATGCGTGGGAAAAGCTAAAGAGGTTAGCGTAGATGCTGCGAGCGTCAGCTAATCAGATTGTAGATTATTTCTTCATTGAAAGAAGAGCATAGAACAGCTCTGAAAGCTTTTCTTGACGTTTCATTCTTTTTCTCCAGATTCGTTATAGGCTTTGTTGATAAAGTTGATAGGTGATAGGGAGTGTGGCTGTGGCTCAGAGGCAGAGCGGGTCGTCCCCGGGTTCGATCCCCGGCTCCCTGCCACATGTCGAAGTATCAAGAGCAAGATACTGAACCCCAAATTGCTCCTGATGCATAGCATCGGTGTGTTGAATGTTATTAAATAGTTAGTTTCTGTTCAATGGACTTTGCCATCACTGAGGTGAATGTGTGCTGAAAGGTGAATGTGCACTTTAGTGGTAGAAGCGCTTTTGAGTTGGCTGGAAGGACTAGGAAAGGCGCTATTAAAGCTACAGGTCCATTTACCATTTACCAAATGCTTGGTTTGAGACGCATTTTAGCCTGATGTTAAAAAAAATGTAAATGCAACCATCTCGCCAAGACACGTAATCTTTACTCGTCTTAGTGTAAATAAACTCTTTAATCTCTTGAATTAAAGCAACAGGAAGGAAGCAGGTCCTGCATTTTCAACACACTTTCCAACAGGTGTAACGCTACAGATCAACGCTGAGCATTGATCTGTAAGGGTGAGGAAGGGGCGGGAGTGAGACTGCAAAGATGAGAAAAATGTAAATGGCATTGATCAGTGTGTTTGTGTTGTTTATGGATTGTAGCCAGCCAGTTAAACTGAAATGCTCTGTTCAGGTTCATTCCCTCTGGACTGGAAAATCAAACTGCATGCAGATTTTAAATCTGGATAACACAGGTAAATATATGTGTATTAAATCACATCTGATTGAATCCAGATTTGAGACACTGAAATGCCAAGTGTAAATGAGGTTTACCAATTTCAACAAATGACCAGTGTTGTCATTTTCTGGTGCTGACAGTCTCCTCCTGGCACAGATTAGGAAGTAAAACCAAGTTACTGGAGACAGTTGTTGTTGTCCTTTGTTTCTTTCATTGTTTCATTTTATTCTTTTTCCCCACAGAGAACTTCACACATCTCAAAGACTTTAATGATAGACTCCATCAGACTGATCAGACTGTAATGTTCTCTGACACGTCACAAAAGGTTTTGTTCCACAGAAGTCTAATTGAAGACATGTTTTCTGGACTAGGTGTTCTCATCCACACCTTCATACCTGTTGGATGAGGAATTTTACCTTATAAGTAATCATCAAAAACAAATAAAGAACTACTTTTCTGATGGTAAAAGTCTCGTTGCAAAGTTTTTGCATGTTGCAGGAGCAGAGGATAAATATATCCTGTATTATTAGCTGCAACACTTCTGTTCCAGGAAATCAGAGCCTCACACTACTTTTGTATTTATCAAATTTAATGACTAAAGATGAGTTACAAAGATGAATGTGGGAGTTTCAAACAGCAAGGCGGGTCAATCAGACAGCCTGTTTGATGGGTTTTTATCATGCTGAGATGAAACCATGACAGATTTCAAAAAAAGGGGAACATCTGTAATCTCCGTCTGTTAATGAGGAAAGGAAAAGGTTATCAGAACCGCAGCAGGAAACGAAATGATGATTTATTCCTGCTCGTACTGCCGTCTTTATCCTGGCCAGTGTATCAGTTTGAAACCTGCAGGCTTTGTGTTTGGAGGCATTCAGCCTTTTCGCCAATGGCATTAACATGATGACAGCTTACATCATCTGTGTTTAATATATCGGTTACTCATTCAGCCCGAGGAAAATGAGAATAAATTGTATCAGGAGGGAGAGAACGAGAGAAACTGGGGGGTCGTACAACAATGACTGGGGTGTGGAGGAAAGCTGAGCCTTATTTGTTGTGTTTGTAACATTAAAGAGGCTCCATGGGATGGATGGATGGATAGGGACCGGGAAACGATGGACTTAGGATCTCCACTGGATGCCACTAAATCCTACACACTGGACCTTTAATGGATCCTCCTAATATGTTGAGATAATATAACCATGTTGCAAGGGTACAACATGTTAACCTGACTGCTTGTGGTTGGAAACTGTTTGGAAAAGGGCTGGCACACCGAGGCAATCACGGGCGAACTTTAACCAATCAGATCAACTGATTTACAGGTGTGAAACCTCCCTTGGACCACGTTCCAGCCCAAACAGCCAAACCGTGGTGTGACTGAAAGAAATGGTCTCGGTCTGGACCAAGTGAAAACATGGTTATGTTGGTTTCAATTGTGGAAAGACTTTTATGGATGGTTTTAACTTTCTGACCAGTTCCAGGAAGTTTTGGCAGGATGTTCATTTGGCGATTTTGAACTAGTCTCAAGTATTGTGCTTGAACTTGGTGCTGCTGGTAGTAATACCATAATAATATTATAGCGGAATGAATCTGTTTCTCTTTTCATTCAAACTGCTATAGAAGGTCAACATCAGAAGCACGTCCGTCTATCAACCAATCAATTGCAAGTATATAGAGATGGAGCTCATGTAAGCCACAGGACAAAGGTACAGTATTATATTGCACAGTTGCAACGTGAAACCAAATCTAACCAGATCAAATGTATACAATGAAACAAAAACACACACCTTGGTTTGGACTTTCTGGTGTGAAAAGGTCCTCTGTAGGTTCATCTCTATAAGCAAGCCCTTCACATTGTTTGCTTTTTGCTTTTTAAGAATATAGCTGCTGTAAGGTGCATAAAGAGTTTGAAATAATGTACTATCTTAAATTCAGTATGTAAATGGTTCGATCATTTTCACCACATTTCACATTAGATATTATGGCAAAAATACAAAAGCGCATCCCAAACATTCCAGCCTCTCTATTTTTAAACCAAGAGCTGCTAACTGAACAATTATTACCACTTCAGTGACTAAAGTTAATCACGCACAGGCAGCCGCTCTGTGCCTGTCATAAAGACAGACTGACAGTTGATAAAATCTCAGAACATACAGTATGTGTGATTCAACAGATGGCAATTCATGAGTTCACAGATTTTTATACACATGGCTTAACCAATCATTTTATAGTTTGTGCTTTTGTTTGTGTGTGTCGGTGTCACTGCCGTGCTTTCAGATTGAGCTGGTCCATAAAAAACATGCCACAAAGTGCATCAATCACAGATCATCCAAAGTCCTCTGAGTTATGTAACAGCTCTGCATTCCAGGTAGGATCCCGGTCTGGGCTAATACCCCTGTGGACTGAATACAGATTCATTTTGCACAAAAACATTGAAAATATTTCATACCAAGTGGGCACAAATGTGCTGTGTATACCTGCACGCACACAGACCAAACTCCTGCCAGATTTTATCAATGTACTGCAGGCTGTGCAGGGGCTGTGTTCAGACGAGATGAACTCACATCGAGTTCATCCCGTCTCGATGACTGTGTGAGTCTCCAGAATCCTAATTTTTATGCTCTTCGGTGTTAAAACATTTGCTGACCCCACGTAGCCATGACCTCTCCAGGTCTTCAGCTCTCAGATTTAGCTACAATATATTCATCAGCCTCCTCATGACTGCTCATTGAGGGTCCATCTGCTTCCTCCCTGGCATGACATTTACAGGCCCGATGTGGGCAGAGAGGTCACTCCCTGAGGTTGCAGTTTAAGTGTGAGAGTGCAGAACTGATGACTAGGTTTCACTTTGTTTTCCAGCAACAAACATTATCTTAATCAACCGGTCGGGGTATGTTGCTGCATGGCGGGTTCTTCTCTCTCTCTCTCTCTCGCTCTGCACACCACTGGCTGGCTGCATGTCACCCAGATCACCGTCAAGAACCCTCACCGCACAATCATTCCAGTTGCTGAATAATACAAAGCAAACAGTGACCTACTTTCGAAGTAGGGAACAAGCTATAGAGAAGACCCGGAGTGGAATCCAGCACAGAAGTGGACTGAGGGAGGAGCCGAGACAGCTCGGGAGGTGGGGGGGAGCGTTGATGGACGGGTGTAGGTATTGGTTTGTGTGGCCATTTAGGAGGAAAGAGGCGTGCCTGTGCTGCGGAGACAGAAGCAAGCATGGTAAGCCATGTGAGCTCCTGAGTCCGGTCCAGGTGGCCTGAGAGTCCCTGACCGCAGCTTGCTGCCTCCTGTAAATGTGATTAAACAGGCAGGCACAAGAATACTGCAGCAAGCCCCTATCCTGGAGGCCTCCCTGCACAAGGAATGCAGCTCACAGAAACAGGGCCTCACACATGTGTCATACCATCAATCTGGGCAATGTAAACTTTCTGACCTCGTGCCCGCACTTCTGCATTCCTGCTATTTTCTACCTTTTGTTTATAACGCGTTTATCTGGCCCGGAGCTGCAGCTATGATGTTGTTACACTTGTTGCTGAGGTATTTTCTTCTGCTCCGTCATCGTGTAGGATGGGAAAACTGACACACAGGAAACCAAACCATAATTGCACAACAAACACACACACACACACACACACACACACACACACAAATATAACACACTTCAATTTATTGCTACAGTCACATTTAAAATGTCTCACATAGTAATTTAGGGGTTAATTACAGGTTGATCAGGGCTGGTTATGTTTTGCAATGAGGGTAATTAATGCATTCTCTAACATCTAATGACTTTTAATCATCTGGCGCTCTCGCTTAGAATGAAAACATACATTTTGCCTTTAAGGAGGAGAGTGATCCACTGAATGACTTGGAGATTAATGTTTCCCTCTGGTCTGTAGTAGGATTCAGACTTCCTGTTTAATGATGCACCAGGCAATAATTTAATGTATAAAACATCCTTTTTGACACTGCTAATTGAGGCTGAAACAGATGAATGCTGCAGCTTGTTTGCGTTGTATGTTGGATAAAGTCAAGTCAAATGTTTCTCCTAAACAAATATGAGTTTTCATCTCTTTTGTGTCTGGTGGTGACCGTTTTGGGTTGGTAAACATGAACTCTTCTGCGGCCGCCACAGAGTACTAAAGTTCAACAGTGTCACATTTGGAGCCCAAACGTGCAGCAAAACTCACTGTGGACAAACATTGAGGGACACGACTCACGTTTCAACTTTTTTCTTCAGGGAAATTCTTCATAAAGAACTTTATATTGTACGTGAAACAACCTACCATATAAAAATACAGTATACATAAAAACTGACTATATACAATGTCCAACAGTCATCACCATCCAACTACATCTGTGAACCTGCAACAACTGATTTTTTTGGCCACTTGGGGGCAGCAGGATAAGCTTGCATATTCATTATCTTTTAAGTTAATATGGTGAACTTGTTCTCACTCTTTTAGCTCCGTTTTTGGTCTCTTCCAACTCCTGAGGGAATTATCTGGCTCTTTAGCTGTTAAAGCTCCATCATGTTCACCAGCTATTCAGGTTTTTAGAGCTTTTTCTATTAAAACAGCTTCCTGCTTCGGCTAAAGACAACGCAATGAGAGCAGCGAGAGTGAACCAAAACAATAAAGTTGCAGCCAGACCGCTAAACAATGAGCTAAAAATAATTTTAAAACTGATCATTTTGTGGTTGTTTTTCTGTTGTCATTTCCAGGCTCTGGCACAGGAAGATGATGTCCTCAGTTTTACAAGATTACCCCACCAATTTAGCATTTAGCATTGGCCCCTGTAACATACCAGACCAAAAGGACAAAATCAGTTCAGCAGAACTAGAGATATTTTTATTTTACAGTCTTCCATGTCAAAACCTGAAGCATACACTACCCACAATGCAACACGACCAGCAACCGCTTGGTCTGTGTTTTAGGTGTGATCTGATAGTAGCGGCTAATGGAGCCTGAAGCCTCTAGCATGCAGCAGATATGAGGAGTGGGATACAGAGGTATGCTAAGCTAACCTCTTTCTAACTCCACTCAAACCATTTTTCATTCCATTTTTTGTAGTCTTTAGCCTCAACCGACACTGACTCAAGTGACATCAGACTTCACTTTCTGGAACCACAAAAGGCTTTATACAACTTTTGACATATAATACCTGTAAACCTGATGATGTAATGAGTAGAGTTCCCCTTTCAGGCCCACAAAGCTCTTAATGACCTCAAAAACAGCAAACACACTCTGAAAATGACCCTTTTTAAACAACATTATAATACTTAAAGCTTCAGTTTTGTACAACCACCATCAACACATCAGAAAAGTGAAAGTGAGATGATAATGTCATGTAAAGAATACTCAAGAGCTGAGAAGTTTTTTTTAACCCCCCTCTAGTGGCCATTAGTGGTACATTTTGGCTGCAGTGGCAGCTTATTGTTTACGTTCTGTCTTTGTTTAAATCAGTGTTAAAATTAGGTCACAAATTAACCTGTGTGTGGAGTGTTTGACACAGAGCTTTATGACATACTGTAAATCTCTCTCCCTTCGGCCCCGACAGCCTCACTTGTGATATGACAGCCAGCGAGACGACAGAGCTGCTCACAGAGGCCGGACACGTATATCTCTGAGGGGGAAATGTAGGACACATTGTCAGCACTTTGTATGCAGCAGCAGTACGTATACGTAGAGTCTCATCGCCCTGAACTGTTGAAAATGTATTACCCTCCAACAATTATGCATGAAAATATATTTGATTTCAAATAACTCAAGTATTTGTTAAGTTGACGGGTAAATTAAGTTATTTGTACCAATTTCATTCAATTAATTGAACCTAAAAACAAGTATATTATACTAATATTCTCCAAACTTATTTTAAAATGTGTCATTTATCTGAATAAATTAAGACTACCTTTGATGCAGCTTCTTTATACAAATGTTACCACTTAAATCAAATGACTACATTACCTGTAAAAACAGCTGACATATGATAAAATAATTCACAATCAGTCAAATATCAGAACGGTATTTTTGGTGCTTACATTATTGTTATGATAAAAAAAGTCAACTTAATGGAACAAACTGGAATTATGTCACCAATACTTAAAATACTGCACAAATAATCACACTCAAAAACTACTGAGTTACTTCAACAGTTCATTTTTTAGTTGGTTCAATTCATTATTAAGATATGTTGTTGAATTTACAGATAAGCATAAGCTCCACCTCAAAAGTGCCATTTTTAATACAGGACTTTTATTATTTAATCAGTATTTTTACAGTATGGTTTTAGTACATGATATGAATACTTCCTCCACCACTGTTGGTGAATATTAGTCTGGTGTCAGTTCCATGCCCCTAGTGGCAGGGAAGAGAAACTCAAGCATCTAACAAGTTTTCACACATTTAGCCAAATGGTTCATATTCTGCTCAAAACCACATTTTATTCAATAAATACTAACTTCAGAATGCAAAAAACACCCCTTTATATATACTAAACACAGAAAGCCCAACTCAATACCAGATCATTCTTTTAAAAACAAGACGAACAATCCAAAAATAAAGAGAATCATGGAGATTTATCAATAATTAAGAGAGACAAGTAGTCTCTGTAGAACATCCTTCATGCTACACACAAAAAGATTAAATTCATGAGAACAACAAAGGATAAATATAATGGGATAAAATAAAAATGATAATGCATGTTTAGGTTCTACCGGCAATAAAAATCAAATGTTTTTGTTTAAATAATTCAATAATAATAATAATAATAGTTTCCTTTTACTGTAAAGCACTCTGCCACTCTGCATTTATTTAAAGAATACAATAGACAGTAGGAAAAACCCTTTATTAGCAAATTGCTGTCAGTGATCAAGGCAAAAAAATCCAACATACTGAACTGTTCTTACTCTCCTTTGAACAGCACCTCTCATTCTGACTCATTCTCCCTCGTTCTGGTCCAAGTACTCCTCTCCCTCTCATTATGTTTTCCTCTCTGCTCCTCTGTGTTGTTTTGTATCCACACTGAGCAGAATCAATCCAAAACCTCCCTTTTTATTGCAGTTGAAAGACCTTCCAACACCTGGCTCCAATTGAGACTGGAATCAGCTGCGGTTGATTAGCCATTTCTAATCGTTCAAATGATCCGTTCATTCAAAAATGCTTATAAATATTATAACTGTAGCAGAGGCTTTCCATTATATTTAAAAAGGTTTTGAACATTAGGTTCTCGTTTAGATAAGATGCATTGGGTAAGCTTGTATGAAAAAAAAATGTGAGCATTGTAGAAACGTGTGAATTGACTGTATATTCTGTGAACAACAACAGTAAGTGTAAATGTTATTGTCCACAACAGATGAATGTGTTAAGTGTGTAAAGAGTTTTGAAAATGTGACTAAAAAGGATGTTTTTTATTTTAAAAAAAACCCAAACAAAAGCTACATTTATTTATTTTCTATTATATTTTTAACCCGGAAACAGGTAAAAACATATATGAACATGCGGGTTTTATTGGGTGAAGACAAATGTTGCTGCTTCGAGCTGTGAAAAAGGTATTCTGGGTCGTTTTTTGTGTCCCACGATGATATAAATGCTGTTTCTGAGGTTAACGCAAACATGAAGCCTTAATGTAATCTATCAAGTGCTTTGAGATCTCTGTTCATGCATTAGCTGAAATACTGCCCTGCTGTCTAGAACTGTATGAGGGATTATTGAAAAAGGCTTGACCTCTGACCTTGGCCACAAATAAGGCAGCTGTCCACAGACTCTGAGAGACTCATTGTTCGAGTACTAACTGATGAGTAATACGAGTGCACGAGCATATTGATCGTGACTAACGGTGCATTGTGCAGTGAAGACAACAGGCAGAATGCTTAGCTAAGATAAGCGAAAGAGTAACTTAAAACTGCATTAAATCTACCTTCACTACCACATTCCTACCCGTTTTAAATTGGTCTAAATGTTTTGCTTTCTTTTTCTTAACGGTTGATTTAACTGGACCTAATTGGGAGTGCTCTTTTGTCTTCATGGTAGAGGTTATTTCCCCCAACACACACACACAAAAACAGCCAGACCTTGCAGATACAGGTGTATTTATACCACAATCCACTGAAACCCATTTAACTAAACTGGCTGCTGCAGTGATGATTCAGGTGTGTCTTATACTGTTAAAAATGAATCTCAAGAAAATAACACAGCATTGTTTCTAGGAAATTAGCCTTATATTTTGTCTGAAAAGAAAAATAATCTTGTTAAGCATGTTTTTGCTTTAGAAAAATAATCTGGTTTTAACAGAAAATGTCTAACATTGTCTTAATAAGATATTACAGCTGATATTGAGCTCTATTTAACCAGTAACAACAATGGTTGCAAAATATCCCAGCAGAGGAACTAGATTATTTCCATTATTTTAAGAGTTTTCATTGTTTTAATAAAAAAATAATAAGAAGAATGTTTCTGGTTCCTTCATTTAAGACAAAGTCAATTATTTTTTATTATGTTTGAAGAAAATAAAAAAATACTTATTTTAAGAATCTTAAAAACAGAGTTTTCATTTCTTGTAATAAACACAACTTACTTTCATTTTTGACATTTTCTTCTAGTTTTAAGGCCCATTACAGTCTGTCAGTGGTTAGATTTTTATGCTAGTTTTAAGAGTTCTAGCCAAGCTAAATAATTTTACCCCATTGGCAGATTATATTAAAAAAATATTTGATTTCTAGTAAGCATGTTTTTGCAGTGTGGTGAAAGAGGGCGAATACTTTATAGTTCATCATTAATTTAGATCACATTGTAGAGATCTGTTTTCACTTTTTCTGTTGATCAAAGCCACATTAAATCAACTTTAATTCGATGTTGTGAAGCAATAAAATGTTAAAAACTTTTCGTAAAGGGTCCCCAGAGCGGCGTTTAAAAGCTGGAAACATTGGAGTACTTCAAAGATGCTCATGCACTGTGAGTGTTTCTATAATGGTCTGAAAATCCATGCATAACAATGACAGTTAACTGTGAAATTCATTGTAGATTATACACGACTCTGGTTTGTTATGTTCCGGTTTTAGTGGTTTATCTATGGACACTTTGTTCCCCTTTGGCTTGTCACTCTTTTAATTTTTTGTAAAGACATAAATCCAACCTTAAAGGTCCACTGTGTAACAATCAGAAGGATCTATTGGCATACCGGGACTGAATGCAGCACCCGATGCAGACAGTTTGACGTCAGGAAATAAAGTACTGAGGTGAGGTTTTTTGCAACTTAGTTAAGCTAGCTAGCTAACTAATGAATCTTCGCTCTGTGAAAAGCTGAAGATGATGTAATTCATGCTCACAAGCATGGGTCACATTTTGTTTTACAGGAAGACAAAACAATTGTATTTTGGTATAAAACACAAAGAATGAATGCATTTTCTGGCATTCATTGTTAGATATGGCTACAATATGACATAGGATGCGATCTTAAAGGGTTAAAGGAAGTAATATTTAGATTTTTTTAAAGGGCAATAAGAGTGGGAACAGGAAACAAAACAAACACCTTGTCACATTTTTTTGTGAAAAACAATCTACAGAGAGAATCTAAAGTGAAAAACAGCAATTCAAACCGAGTCACAGCAGTGCGTCTGACAGTAACGTAGACAGAAGGAAACACTCTAATCAGCGTTATCCAATCATATGAAGTGTTGATCAGAGGAGTCCTCTTGTCTTTACAAGTGGTCTCTCAGCCCTGGTGGCCTCAGGCACGTTGATGTCACACTGTTGGTGGTTGTGTAAGTGACCTTCAGCTTTATTCTTCGTGTGTGCGAGCAGGTCAAGGAGGTATTCAGACCGAATCCCATTCAGCTGCTTCTGTTTCAGGGTTGCGGCATTGTGCACCCCGGCTCACTGTAACATGCCATATTGGGACACTTTAATAGAATTATAGAATAATAAGAATAATAGAATTTTATTTTATTAGGGTTATGGCGGACTCTGTAGACATGTACCCAGTACCTCTGTAAATAAAAACAGCCCATTCTAAGGTAACAAATTATTTAATAACATGACAGTAACATTGGATACTATTAATGACTTGGTAATATGTACAAAGTTAACTGTGAAAAGTGGTTAAAATAAGGATGAAAGATGAAAAAGCTCTGTAAGGTGTTCCTTTAAGAGAAAATGATCAAAAGTAGCAAAACATGTAAAAAAAAAACTTTATTTCATGACTGTTTTACACAAGTTTCCACACAGCAAAAGTCAGCAGCTTTTTCCTTCACTGAGAGCAAATTAAATAATTATGTTAATGTTTTTCCATATTTTTCTTATTCTTAGCAAATCGCATGAAAAGACCAACTTCCCCATTAGTGGCTCTCAGGCTGTTGGCTCCTACTGCACATGTTTGTGCAAAATCATAAAACAGCTAATTGACTAGTTTTTAGCAAATGTTACTCAAATCAGATGAAATGGTGCATTTTGGGGGGATTATTTTCGGCTGCGGATTAATCCACATTTGGTGCTCTAGTGAGTATTTGGGGCAGCAGGATGGTGAATGTGGGACAACAATGGAGCTCTATGGCGCACAGGAAGAAGATATATCGGGTTTTAATAAACAAACAATATGTGTTAGTCAATACATTCACTGTTGGTTTTGGTCTTTGCATCATATCTGTTGAGAAGGAGAGAAATGTAGAATATCAGCAGACCTATTAAGCAGAACAGTTGAGCTTACAGCCATCCACAGGTGCACAGGTGTGTTTTCTCTTGAAAACATGAGCCGTCTCATGAGTTACGAAAGGCTCTACCATCGGGAGTCGGTAGTCTTGGATACATGATGCAACGAATTCAGGGGAGCCTTTATATCATGATGTGAAGTCAGAGTTACAAAATGGTAACCTGGCGTGAGATGTTGATCTTTGCATCAACAGGAAGTCCTTTTACGGGACGACGACGGCACAAAACAAGAAAATACTATGTTACTGAAAGAAAAATCACTGACTGAAACACTGTCTGTGTGTGGAAGCCCACGAATGCAACACAGGCAGGAGCTGGAGGAAGAAAAAAAAACTGTGCTGCAGTGTCAAAGCGGCCTCGTTGTTTCCTTGGGAACTGAGAGGAGGCTTTCCATCTCTGAGCAGAGTGCTGGGAGAGAGTGACACTGACCAATTAAGAGGCGAAAGGACTGGCGGCGGCTGTGCCTCACACACGCCATTTGTAAATTATCTTCAAGAGCCTTATCAGTCACCTCAGTGAAGAATGTAATTAAAACAATAACAAGAAGCTCTGGGAATTATTAAAGCTTTTGGCTTCACTTCATTTGAAGTGCGCACAACTTTTTAATCACATTTCCTTTCCTTTCTCTTAAAATATTCTCCATGTTAATGCACAGTCATGGCATATTTAAGGTTTTTTTTTCTTACCACATTAATGGAGTGGCACTCAGAGTGTCTTTACTCTGATTAGAGCTCTTATGGTAAAAGACTGATTGTGAAGGTAATAATGTCTGATTTTGGCGCATATGAATACGTTTTTGGATGTTTCAAGACAAAAACATTCGGATTGACAATTTAATATCCCTTTGCAAATGTCAATTGTTTCATTATGGCTGAATGTAAACACCACATATTGGTATTTTACAAGCTACCATTTAAAGGTTATATAAAATCGACTCGCCACTGGATGTCGCAGTAGAACACCAGCATCTCAGACCAAAACAATGTGACTGAAATAAAATGAAACTGTCTTTGTTAGTCTTCCCAACAATCACCAACCAAATAAACCCTTAATTCACAGAGTTCGATGTGAAAATGTTAATGAAAAGGGCTGTAATGGCCGCAACATAAGCTAACCTTAATCCTTGTGGACATCAAAGTACGTCCACTAAAAGTTGTTTCTGCCACTGCAGGAGATTGTTATTCTAAAAACATTACAGTAAGGATCCCTACAGAGACAGGCCTTTTGTTTAATAATAATAATAATAATATAATATGTAATACTGCTTTTGTTCACCACCAGACTCCAAAAGACAAAAACATAAATTTTACCTCTCGTATCCTTGTAACTTCGTTCAAAGTGGACAGAAACTAAATAAAACCCACCTAAACCATCTTTCCCGGTCAGTCCACTGTTCCCACCTCTGGTTTGGTGGAAATAAATCCTTAATTTACCGACGTAGATGAGAAAACCAGCAGATTTTAGTCGCTTGCAGGGAGAGGCTGTGATAGCAACACAGGCAAAGGGAGTGTGACCTTTTAAATGTTGAAAAATGCACTTTCCTCAAAACATAAAAAAAACACAAGAGAAAATGCCTGAAGCCGTGCTAGTGGCCTGCAGGATACAACAGGATACACACCGGGACGTGAAAGTGTCACACAGAACCAACAAATAATGCTTATGTACAGTAAAGAGTAATAGAGTAATCATGGCCACTGCCCAGCCCAGTATCCACAGGGAATACGTTTATTCTGGACACTTCTGAACCTCACAGTTTATGTGCGGTGCCTCTGCAGGAGGTAGTGCGACCGTTATTCAGCGAAGCGGAAAGTCTGGAAGTCTGGTTGAAGGGGTCGGGTTGGTGGATGGGAATGTTGTGAGTTTGACCTCTTTTCTTAAGTTTTTCTGAAGTTCATGAGCCTTATTTACACATGGCCAGACGTGACATTTTGTCTCGATGTTGGTGATAGAGGAAAGGTCAGGGGGTCCTGTTAGGATTAAATAAAATCACATAGTTTTACAGTGGAGTTAACAAAATGTAAATGCTTTGCCCTCCAGGGAGCGTGAATGTGCTCACTAAATACTTTTTGCCCTGTGGATCGATTGATTTAATGTGTACATGCTGCTGTGATGGTTGTGCTAAGAAAAGGTCAGGAGGTTACCAATACCTCTGGGCTGAATATTCACGTTTAACATTTAGTAAGTTTTACTTTTTTATTGAATCATTTGTCCTGCTCAGTCAGACAGGGTTTATCCTCTGGGGAGCATCAATGCAAATAACTATCACAATAATCCGCTCTTTAGATCTTTTTGTTTTTACAGATTGTGGCACTGAATAAAATGTTAAGGGGTTCACTAAGACGAGGATTTATCTGAGGAATTTCACCGAAAGTTTAGTTTTTGTGATACCTTGTCATTGACCAAAGTGAGAAGGATTGGATTGAGGTTTGGAGTTACCAAAAACTTTACAACTACAATTACTCATTTCTTGAAGGACTAAAATCTTGATGTTCAGTTACAGAAAAGATTACTAGCACTCGGATGTTAAAATGTCACTCTCTATATTATGAGATTCAACTCTTCCATTTAACCAAAAAAAACAGCTTTTCAGCACATCGCTCAAAGAGAAACCTTTGCTCTACTTCGTGCCGCTGCAGTTCGAGTTATTGTCTGCCGAACTCATACATATGTTCAAGTTACCCATCATTATATTTCCTCTGTTCAAAGAGGTCAAAGAAGTGCAAATGTTCTGGGTGTTAAGATCAGATTGTTCATTCTCAGAGGATGACATACAGAGATACAGAGATACAGTGCGCCGGTGTACGGTTTCATGGACTAAATGGTAAATGGGCCAAGTTCGAGTTCATCCCAGGTTGTCACACACCAATGCTGCTTCGTCAACGCCCCTCTGCGTCTCATACAGACGCCTCTAGCGCACTTTGGTTAGGTTTAGGAAACAAAAATAGTTTCAGTTTATGTTTGGGAAAAGATTACAGTTTGGGGTAAAATCATAGACTGTGTCATTTTAAATGGATGTAGTGTCAGTGACGTCACCCACAGGTTTCTGAAGAGCCGTTGTGAAGCTCAGTGTGGTCGGCTCTGGCAGACACCATCTTGGCAGTCCTGACTCTTCCGGCTTCTGGATAGTCCAAAAATATGCATAGGAGCTGAATGAAGCCTGGTTGCTGAAAACAGCCGCCTGTGACGGCTTTACCTGCCAATCAACGCAGCTATTGCCTTAATTATGCATAACTTTAAGCCTTAATATAATTTAAATTGGTGAGCTATATAAACATTCACCCCCATACAGTTGTCATGAACGGGGAACATTAGCTACAAAGACCAAAACTGTTTTCTGTACCAGGCTGTAAACATGTTTATTTCTGATGTAAAGTTGGGCATTTTAATTTGGAGCCTTGAAGATTGACTCACTGTTGAAGCCAGCCTCTAGTGGCCGTTTGAGGAACTGCATTTTTTTGTTACAAGTTGGCTTCATGTCCCAGCCACGGAGGTTGCCGCTTGGTTAACACGCGTGTTTTGTACTATACGACATTATAAGCAAAGGAGGTATTGGAAATTTATCAGAAATCCTGCTGGATCCACCACTGAATCAAACTTTCACCGTCTGAGGAGAGAGTTAGGGATGACTCACAGCCAATAGAAACGCCTTCTCTCTGAAATGACTTGTCATTGGTCAAAGTTTCCTGTCACTGGTTAGATTTCCTCAAGCCTGACAACAGCCAGGAGGAGGTGCAGAAGTCTAGTTTTCTCTTTGACTTTAATTACAATATGCTGAATTGTGGAATTTTTGCCTCCCCCAGCGTTCACATGAAGACATATCCTCACAGTTTAATGTAGGAGTAAGACTATGAGACAACATGACCGTTAGGCAACCTAATGTTCCCAGCTGTGACAAACTGGGTTTTCCACAGCGGCTTTCTAAAGCAAAATGCGCCCTCACACTCTGCCACACGTGTTTGTGAAGCTTTGGAAATGCGTTACGAGGATGGACAGACTTGCTGTGCTCCGTCTGAGGCGCCTCTGATGTCGGTCCAAGAGGATCTTGTGATGTATTCAGACCACTTGATGACCTGGAGGCACCGCTTGATCCTGGCCCTCCAACACCTAAAGCGAGCAGCAGCCAACCACATGTCCAAACCCATCCAGCAGAAGCGGGGAGATAAAACATGGGAAGAAACAGAATACTCTTCATGGAGCTGACACAAAGCAGAAGCACCTCATACCTGGCGTGTCAAGTGTTTTTAGCATCCCGGCGGTGTGTGAGCATCAGCAGCGCAGTCTGTGTGCATGTTGAGGCCTCTCAGTGAAATGCTCCTGAGTGCTCTTAGCATCCAGCTGCCGCCGCCGCTGCTGCGACAGAGGGGGTTTTAAAGTGCTGAGGTTTGTGGGAGTCCTGCGAGTTTGGGAGCTCTGGGATCTGGTCTGGAGCAGATGTTGCTCGGGGTTACAGTCTCCACTGAGGGTCACAGGCAGCGCGACTCATATCTGCGCCTCGCAACAAATGTCCACACAACCTCCCAGAGCAGAGCATCTTTCCTCTCTGCTTAAAACCGCCCACATATCTCTCCCTGTGTCTCTTTCACTGTTTTTTCCCTCTCCCACTCTGTCTCCTTCACGCTCTCATCCCTCTGTCCTCATTCCCCTCTCTGCTGCTTATGGAAATGGCTGCCACTCGGCTGCAGTCGGATGTCAGGGCAGTTGAGAGGCTGAGAGAGTGAAAAAAAAAAAAACCTATTAGATTCAACATCGGTGGCACTTCTGCTGTGCAGTGTTGTGAACACTCTGGTATCCGGTGCAGCACTTGTGACTTTGTTGTAATGTGTATGTGTGAATGTGTGTGTGTGTGTGTGTGTGTGTGTGAAAGTGTGGGCCAAGAGTGTGGACTTGTTTGCATGCTTTGCTCTGCACTGCCATCATGTGGTCAGTAAGAGTACTGCCTGCAGTCCCGCAGCAGATCGTTAAAGTAGTAATCTGCAGCATTTTACATGTGATTAAAAGGTAATATTGCTGCTTTTATGTAAAAAAAAAAACACCAGTCAGAGCACCAATGAGGGTCTGAGGACCAAAAGTGAGTACAAGTGACCGACAGTGTGCAGGGTTTTTTTGGTTCTTTCCCATTCAGTTAATCAGACTGTCTTACTGACTTTATGCTGAATTTATTCCATGAAATGTTCCTAAAAGCTTTTCTTTCAGCTGTTCAGGTATGGGAAAGTTTATATTCTGAAAAAGCACCCAGAGCACATAAAGTGATGCGTTTACACTGCGAGAATCATTCACAAGAAGCATTTCATGCAACAGAACACAATTGTGAGTCATCCCCCTAGATGAGAACTCCATGTTAAACTATGGTTCAGACCCACCACCATAGAATTATTTATTGCAACACAACAATCACTGTTTTTCACCAAAGACAGACTCTTTGAGGACACCTGCAGCAACAAAACTAATGCAAAAAGGCCGTTTGTCTTCTAAACCTTTCGAGAATGATTTCATGCAACAGGAAAATGGCTGCTTTTCAGCAATGGCAGGAAGGTGCAAATGGTAGTTAATAGTAGATGCATTGCTGTCCTGATGGGAAGAAAACTGCCTTAAGATCACTAATATCAGATAGGACAACAAATAACAGGGCACAGTGAAATGACAAAAACAGAAAAATAGAAACAGACAAAAAAAGACAAACAGAAAACGTTTTGCTAAATGTGGAATTTTAAATAGAAAAGTGAGCCTGTGAATGCAACTTTATTGTCCAACAGGGGGCCGTTGTCACCAAATCTGCCCATGTAACCGACAGCGTTAACCAATACCTGAGCATGTAGGAGGCGCAGATTAATCTTCAAATTGTGAGCGACAATACTGCCACCATTCGCGATCACTTCAAAACATAAAACCCCGAAGAGAGAACAGCTGATAGAGCATCAGTAAAGACGCAACAGTGACGTTGCAGCATGCAGTTCATGCTCCAGTTGCAGCAGCCGGCACTCTCGCTGGATAGAAACTCTGAGGCTCAAAGACTAAGAGGCTTGTTTTTGTTGTTATGTCAAAGGAAGGATTGCAATAATTACCAAATAACTGGATTTAGTCTTAAAATAGCAGGATCACAAGAAGAAGTCCACGTGGAAAGGAAGGCTTTGTGTAACCAGGATTGTGCCTCTGCGCTCTGCATGCTGCACATCATTAATGTGTCTTCTTTTTCTTGTTGTCATGTCATAAAGGACCACTTTTTATGGCCTCCCACGTCACCCACTGGTCCCCACTGTTGTCAACGGAGATTCTCAGAAGGTCTTTGTGGAAACAGCAGCTTCAAGCAGCCGCAGTTCAACATGCAGAGATATTATCAGAGGATTAGAGTTCTGGAATAGTTTCCCTCTGGGAATACAAACAGCAAGCAACCTCATGACCTGAGAGATGAGCTAATAAAAGACGTCAGGTTCTGGTTTTGGGAGTCTGTTAATGGTTAGCTCTTTGCTCGAGAGAACAATGTCCTCCCTTTAAAAGAAGAGATCATTCTGAGAACAATTTGAGTGAGAACAAATCATGCAGAGCAGATTTTTGCTAGTTTTTTTCCAGCAGACAGCAGACCGGCTTCCAGGGTATCAACACTCAAATCGGGCAGTCGCAATAAGCTCCTGGTTTCTATGGAGACTCCACCTACACAGCCAGCAGTGGAGGCAACACAAACGTCTTAATAATGCCAGTCTACCCCACCTCCCGGCTCTCTTGGTGTTTTAAATGCTGCTGCTGCTGCTTCTTCTTTATTGTCAGTTCCCCCCCCGGTGTCTGTCAGCACAATGTGAGCGTGTGCTGAATATTTACAGACAGACACCATGTTGGACAGTGTGAGTTTACATACAGAGGAGCTGTCCTGCCTGGAGGTTAGAGCCTCGTCATCAGCCCACCAAACGCAGCACTGTTACACTCATTACATAATACGGCTCATTCAGAAGGTTTCAGAGGCGATGGGGACCTTCTGCTGGAGGAGGAAACCTATAAACCATTATGTTCTTTTCTTTTTACATAATGAATATTTCCTCTTCAGTAAGTTGCCGCTGAAAAGCAAAAAGAATAAATTAAAGATGCACTCTAAGCTGCGACTAACAGCTGTTTTCATTAGTCATTAATTGACTGATTGTTTAATAATGTCGGTATGATGCCAAGAATAATGACAGACGCCCAGAGGGATGTTTAAATCTGGGTTTGTATTTTAAATGCTGGTAAGGTGCCTGCATAGGTTAATTGAACTCAGAAATATTGTTTGTATTGGATTACATTTAAGATTTTAAGTAACACAAACTCAATTGTTTTAAGTCAAAAACGTCTTGATTAATCAGCTTTTATTATTCATTTTAAGTTACACTAACTTAGTTTTGTAAGTTAAAGAAACATTCCTGATTAAGTACTTTTTACAAGGTATTTTGTTTTCACAAAATTAAGTCAGTATCACTTAAAAATGACTAAATCTTTTTGAGCAAAAATGTTTTTTAACTTTTAAATTGAGTTTGTTGACTTGAAATTTAAGATGTAATTAGTTTCAACAATGTTTTGAG
>NW_023339696.1:20715385-20716030 GCF_004916995.1 Morone saxatilis | reverse complement strand
GGGGGGGGCAGGTTTGTGGTTTCATACACTCATATTGATGAGAACAGAATATTAAATAATTAAACCCTCATTAAAAACCTGCTGCTGGGTTCCGTCTTTACTCCGAAGGTTTGTTGCTGTGTTCGGAACATCTGCTCACAGCTCTGACTGAACCTTCAAGCTGTCTCTGTTGCAGCTGAAGTGAGGAAACACCTTCGACACGGCGGCTTTATTTAGCTCCTCCAACACAAAGGAGGAATGTAGGAACTCGGCGGGGCGCAAACTGGGTAATTGTTTCGCTGTCGTTGGGCGTCTGTTTATCCAAAAACACATCGGAACAACATCACGGGGCACTGAAGCCATCGGTGAGCAGAGCTTTACTTCCGCACCGCAGTCAGAGCAGTCACATGCAGCCGGATGGAGGCCGAGGTCAGGACCCATGCAAGGCTCACAGAGTTCCATGTTTAATAACCTTTTAACCTCAGTAAATGAGTGTGTGAGATGGGCCGCTGTGTTCTGTGAAACACTTGTTTTATTCAGTAGACATCGTCATTAGAGCCCGATCGACACTCGACCTGTGAGGCCGATTTAGATACCTACAGATGAGAGCTTAAAAAGTCGAGTAACAATTAGAAGTCGACTGATATGGGTTTTTTGAGACCAATA
>NW_023339696.1:20713204-20715335 GCF_004916995.1 Morone saxatilis | reverse complement strand
TGTAGGTCATATAGAAGCATCAGTATTGTATAAAGACTCTTTAACTGTGACTCTTGTTACTCGTGTGACCTGTTTTGTCCCACTTTCAGTTCAAATTTCTTTGCTTTTTGTCAGTTTTTCTGCCTCATCTTTGAATTTTTTTTCTCATTCAGTACATTGTGTTTCTGCATACAGGACAACTTAAACTCAGAGGCAAAAAAAATGGATGAAATGTTTGAAATGTTCATAATCACTGTAAGGATTATCTTTCTCCTGCTACCTGAGGTCAACTGAAAAATACTACTTTATAAAAGTTCATACTGATTGAGAGCATTAAGAATGTTCCTGCTTTGCTTGAGCTGGTGTACCTGACCACTCATGTGTCACTAGGACGCAGCCATCTTGTGTTAAAGGACAAAGTTAATCTGCCGCCGCTGTAACCAGCCTGTAAAACGTCCCTACACTGCCCCCCGGTGGAGCTACAGCGTAAAGACAGCTGCCTGTGGCTTTATTGAGCATCACAAACTAAACCATGACTCTGACGTTGAAGCAAACCATGCAGATCCCGAAAAGGGCTTTAAATTAATTTATTTAAAAAAAAGCATTTCTCCACTGAAGCAGAACAAACATCAATTTTTTTTTCTTTTACTATTGTTTGGAACGTGTACAATCAGAAAACAGACTCGCCAGGTCGCCAGAACAGAGTAAAATAATCAAGCAAATGTAGGGGGGTGGGGGGTCTGCCAACACCACAACGTCAACACAGCCGAGAGGGACGAGGAAGAGGAGGTAGAGGAGGAGAAGTGTGGGAGTAGAAACAAAAAAAAAGAAGGAGAAGGAGGAGGAAGAGGAGGGAAATGAAAAAACACAAACATTTAATCAAGTGCAGGTCTGGTTCGGACAAAGCAGGTCTTTTTTTCCTCTGTTCAATTTACAGTTAACAACGTCTCTGTCGTCGGGTACATGCAAGGTCAACATCTGGAACTACACATGGAGATTTTCATATGCTTATATCGGTTATCTGTGCAAGTATTAAAATATGTAGGTATAACTAAGCAAATTTCATATGGATATGTCAGAACGAGGGGGGAAAGAAACAAAATGTTACCAAAACTATTACACTGTTTCACCGAACAGAAAAGGAAGTCCACATAAAAAAAAGTGAGTTTTCTAACTTAGTTACCGAAATGTCATCGACCTCGTCATTTTGAACGCTTCCTTTAATTAAATTATTACTTATCTAGATAAGTGAAAGTACATTAAAAAAAAAAAAAAAAAGTCCTATGCTCCACATTTGAACAACAAAATACTGCATATCTACGTACAGCTGCGATAAAGGAAGGTCAGTATTGTGAGAGGCTAGCTGCCAGAGTTTCAGGAATATTGGCTCCGAGTTGATCCCTTTCTGAATGCGTTGACCGTTTTTTTTCTTTGTTTTTTTTTTTTCGTTTTTTCAACCATTGAATGCTCGTCGTGCTCGTCGCTTCAGTTGGTCGCTTCGTCCCGACGGGGTCCGGGGGGAGGTTGTCTGCCGGCTGCTGGAGTCTCCTCTCTGCTCTGAGGTAGATGCGGCAGAAAGGTGGTGTCCAGCCCCGAGCCGAGTCAGGGCCCTCTCCCCCTGCTGGACCGCTTGAGGTCAAAGGTCAGCTCTTAAGGGTTAATTGTTGTTAAGGCTTCCTGTGGTCTTAGTTTAGTCACTCTCCTGTTTCAGTGGCTCACAGGGGACACCTTTGAGTTCATCTTTGTCCCGTTTCTTTTATTTTGTTCTCAACCCACATTCCAGTCTTTAAAGGGGTGGACATGATTTTTTTTCCTTTTGATGCTCTAGAACAGATAACCCAAACTGAAAATGAAAAGAATCCTCTCCGTTTGGCACCTCGGGAGTCAGTGGTAGAAGGAGGAGAAACGAAAACGAACGACAGGGACGAGAGAGAGAAACCGTGGAGGGAGGAGGAGGTGTTGGGGAGGAAGGGGGGGTCGTGTGGTGTGTGGTTGTACAGACTAGTTAACCGGGTCGTTAGCTGCCGACGAGTCCGAGTCTGCCGCCGTGGTGGTCGGGGCCGCCTCGTCCTCCGATTTCTTGCGCTTGGCGTCCGGCTGTTCGCTGCCCAGCTGGTCCCCGTTCTGTCGTTTGGTGGGGAGGGAGGCTGAG
>NW_023339696.1:20712116-20713104 GCF_004916995.1 Morone saxatilis | reverse complement strand
TTATAACATAGAAAAAGCGCAAGCAAGCAAGTAATCAGGGTCCCAAGCTAGTTCAGAAGATTTGGATGCTTGTTTTCTTATTTAAGTGACGGAACAACCTGAAAAACACTCATACACAATCAGAATTTGGCACCCAGGTTATAAAAATGATATTCAGAAACTTCATGTCGGCAAACTCCATAGATGATCTGACTTTGTTTCAGAAGATTTGGGCCCAAAGCTTCCTGGCGAGGTGTTCCCAAAAACTATTGGTAGTAACCGAAACTTTTTTACAAAATCGTAAGACCCAGTGGTTTAAAAGAAGCAGATTATTGAGAGATTTAAAAGAGGTTTTCAATCTATAATTATTATTATTATTGTTGTGGTTATATGAAATGAAACTGTTCACTGCTTCTCAAACATTGGCCAAGAACCAGTCGGGTTTAACAAGATCTGTAATTATTTTAACTGAAGACAATAAAGTGTTCCAACATTTTTACAGCTGTACAGTGAAATGTACTGATGAGCTTCATTTTACTTAATACCGTCAATACTTGTTAAACTTCTGAACATGCTCAATATGTGAGAAATGATTTTGCTGCAGTCAGATGAGCAGAGACGGTGTGATTGTGCGCCGACTAGAATCAAATTGACAATGAGAAGAGAAAACATGAAGAACATGTTGTGGCAGAGAACTGGGACTCAAGTCAGGATCAGAAGCTAGACAAGAGCTTCACTGAGAACTCCAAACTCTGCTTCAAACCACCGAGTGAGAGAGGGGGGGGGGGGTTTACCTGGTGTGTTTTGTGCAAAGCGTGCTTCCTGGATGACTGCCAGTTTGGGTTGGACCACCGTGGTGGAGGTCGGGGCCGGAGCCGAGGAGGTCTCCAGCTCCAGGGGAACCGGGGAGCCCTCTCGTGATAGGCTGTCGGGGGTCTGGACGCCGCTGGAGTGAGCGGAGAGAACCCCCGAGTGATTGGGAGACGCCGGTGCACTCCTGAGGGACAGA
>NW_023339696.1:20711823-20712049 GCF_004916995.1 Morone saxatilis | reverse complement strand
CAGACAGACAGACAGACAGGTCAGGTTCATTCTCAGGTTGGTCTGATGTCACACGTCCCCAACGAACACAATGAGGAGACCTCATACAATGCTAATAGGTTTTTTATTTTTCTTGGGGGGCTTTTGGCCATTATTGTGTAAGACCATCTAAACAGGGACAGAAAAAGGGGGCTGGATAATACAGGTGCACACTTCAATTAAATTAAGTTATTAAAATCAATCTAAT
>NW_023339696.1:20711155-20711803 GCF_004916995.1 Morone saxatilis | reverse complement strand
TAGTTCTGCATTGCATTAAGAAAGAAGCACTGCTTGCATCCACCTGTTCACTCTCTCCGTAATCCTTCTGGCTCTGATGCACTGATGACGTAAAACAAAGACTGGATCGGGTTCGATAACGATCAGTTAATAAATGCTTTAATCAGGCACGATACCCATCTTAGAGCTGACTGATTATATTAATGAATAATGTAAGTAAGACCCTAAAACCATTGAGGCATACATCCCATTATTCAAGTCATGTCTGTAAAACATGGAACAAGGTAAAAGGATTGTGCTATTGACAGGCTGTGTGTTCCTGTGAGCGATTCTGTGTCTGAAAGCAGGAGTGTGTGAGCAGACCTGGAGGAGAGGGGTCCGTGTGGGGTCCTGAAGCAGGGGACGCCCCGGGGCCTTCGTTTCCTGAAGGCCTGCTCGATGAGCTTGCCCTCCGAGGACGGGTCTATCCTCCAGAACGAACCCTTGCCCGGCTCCTCCTGCGACCGCGCCACTTTGATGAAATAACGGTTCAACGACAGGTTGTGACGGATCGAGTTCTGAAACAGAGGAAATACAACTTTTTAAGACTAAGCAAACCAGAAAAACTGCTGCAGGTCTGCCGTATTTGTAGCACCGTGCTCCCAGTCAAACGTCCTCTAACAGGCCAAC
>NW_023339696.1:20710957-20711123 GCF_004916995.1 Morone saxatilis | reverse complement strand
GGGGGGGGGGGGACTCACCTGCCAGCCCTTGTCTGCAGTCCTGTAGTACGGGTAGTTCTTTGTGATGTGATTGTAGATTCCGTTTAGTGTGAGCTGCTTGTCCGTGGCCAGTGTGATGGCCTGGACTATCAGCTGTGCATAGGAGTACGGAGGTTTGGAGTCATCC
>NW_023339696.1:20710161-20710891 GCF_004916995.1 Morone saxatilis | reverse complement strand
GGGGGGGGGGGGCTGCTTGCTTACTACACCCAGAAAACAAACTGTCCTCGTGTCCTCTTCCAACTGTCAAATTCAGCACATCAAACTGCCTGAGTGAAGACATTCACACACAGTATGGCCTAAATCTCTCTGCAGCTGGTCATTATTTTCATTATTGATCCAATTATCTTCCAACGTCTGTTCTCTGAGCAAAAGTCACAAGATATCAGTTTTTACTGGAGAAGTAGCAAACCTCAACAATTGTGCTTGAAAAATGACGATTAATGCAACGACTGATCAACTGGCTGCGACATACACACACTCCCTCTGATCGGCTCATCTTTTGCCAGTCTGACCCATCTGGTGTCCTCTCAGTATGATACGGCACAGATCGGCTGAGTTGGTAAACACGAGCACGCTGTATGCGGTTTGCTTCTATCACATTATCCCTGACATTCTCAACTCAACTCAGTGCATAAATGATGTTTTTAATGTTGTTAATGCAACATCCCGTAGCTACTGTTCTGTTAGAGTCATCCAACAGCAACATGTGTTCCATGAAATGTAAAAGCCTCTTTGGAGATCTTTAAAAAATGTTCAAACAACTTTGAAGTTTTCAGTGAAAATGACAACAGCTTCTGAACCTAAATGTCGCAGATATTAGTGAGTGGGAGTTCTGAACAAAACTGTGAGCTGTCAGATGATGATATCATGTTACGTTTACAGCTGAAATGATTAGTTAGCTAATCGA
>NW_023339696.1:20707859-20710061 GCF_004916995.1 Morone saxatilis | reverse complement strand
CTCATGCATGGGCTCTCATTATGGGATACAGGTCTGTTCCAGCTTTTGGCTTAATGTCAAACTCAAAAATCAATCCATCCCCATGTTTTTGTAGTAGGGCTAAAGCAATTCACCGACGACCACCATGGGAATTTATTTTCTGACATTTTATAGAATAATCGAAAAAATATTGAGCACAATAATAAACAATTCTTTGTTGGAACCCTTGTTATATTTACAATAAATATCTTCTTCTTGGTGGTAATTACATGTAGAATATGAGGGGGTTTCTTTCAATGTACTTTGTATGCTTGAGTAGGCAGAAAATAAACTGATATTTAGTGTCTAAAACTGTGCGTGTCAACTGTAATACTGGGATTAAAAGCACATGGTGCATTGTGGGTGTGTAAGTGATGAAAAGTTGAGCAGAATCACAAACTAAACGGTCAGATTTGAAACTCTCACTGGACTTTAATCCCGCTCTCACCTTGGGACTGTCCCCTCCAGAGGCGTCTTTGTCGTTGTCGGGCTGGGAGTTGTCGTTTATAAGCTGCAGCTCTGCAGAGCTGACCATGCGACCACCCATCCTGTAGCCCGACGAGCCTGCGCCCCGCGGGCTGGAGGGGCACGAGTTAGCAGCACTGCAGGAGAACAATACAACGACACAGTCAGCGGCCAGAAAGCTTACTGTAAAGATAATGTACACTAAATCAAGATATAAACACGCATCAACAGATTTGGATTAAGTGCTTAAACCTAAAATCGAACTGGCCTGTAAGTCTGGAAAGGGCCGCAGTTATGCTCCCTGGCTCGGGCTCATCCGCAGTCTCTGCTGCAGTGGCACGCTTTTGGCCCACGTCTATGCAAATGGCCTACCTCCCAGATTATACTGCAGTGACTTTTTTCAGGCCTAAAGCAACAACGCATTCAAATCTTAATCAAGTCTAATTATCCAGTTAATAGACTGAATAACCAGGGGATGAAGAGACTTAATGTAAAGGACAATTTCCATATTTAGTGTGCATTTCAGTACTCGTGGGACTTATGTTGGTAAAGCAAACAAAGGCAGCAGCTCAGGATTCCCACATGTGCTACACCTGCTGCTGCTTTCATTACGCCGACTGTTTATTTGCAGACAGTAAACACGATTTATCATATAACCTTCAAATAGGCCCTGTATGACAGCAGAAACCTGGTTGGTTTTCAGCCATCTGGCTGAGATCAGGGGTTGAGAGGATCTAAGAGTCTGAGATGGAACCGCCTCCCTCTCTGAGCCCTGCAGTCGCTGAACTAAGCCTAAGCTGATCACCACACAGGGGCCATGTCAAGGTCAGCTGACAACTCAAGGTCAACTAGGGGCAGTGTGGGAGTCACTTCTTACCACCATGCACTGATCTAGGACCTCAGACTGAGAAATCTGGGTCTTTACTGAAGTCTTCTTCCTACAGCACGACTTTTGACATTTGGTTTATTGACAGCATTTCGTTAGATTTATAAAAACAGAACAGAAACTTTGTCCTTTTGTCAACATTTAATGTTTGACATCAAGAAATATTAAATAAGACCTAAACCCATCTTTGCAGTCGCACAAATACAACAGTTATACAAATGCTGAGCAATCGTTTGTGAGGCGCGTTTCTACTCATTTGTTGAGTGAAAGAATCGACGTAACGGGCGGATTTTGAGTCATACGGAGAACAGTCACTTCCTGCCTGCTTCAAGCCGGTGAAAACATAACAGTATTGCGTACCTAATGGTGCCAGTAGGCGATGGCAGGGGGCTCATTAGGTGAGCGATGTTGTCTGGAATGTTGATGGTCAGTGGGGAGATGTGGGGCTGTACTGGTTTCACTGGGGACTCTGGAGCTTCGCGCTTCACTTTCTTCCCACTGGACAGGGCTGTGAATGTGATCTTGATGTTTGTGCTGGGGAACCTGAAAGTGCACCTGCAAAAGAACACACACAAGATTTAAAAAAAAAACGTTTCAAAAAGGCAAATCAAATCAGCAAGCACTTGGTAACGCCACACAAACCTCAGCTGCGGCGACACCGACTTTAATTATCCGAGAGAGACAACGTGCGAGTTAATTAAATTTGAATACTGATGCGAGGGCTTGATGAAGCTCCCGCTCTCCTCCCAACGCCGGCTGACACTCAGAAATTGCAGCAAACACCAGAGAAGTCACACGATCATACAGAGGACTGGAGCTGCTCTGGTGTGACC
>NW_023339696.1:20706893-20707850 GCF_004916995.1 Morone saxatilis | reverse complement strand
GGGGGGGGGGTTCAAAGGAGGACAGGCCTAAATTAGGCAGAGTGGTAAATATAAGACATGCTTACAGCGCGGTAGCCTCAGCAACATGTCAACAATTAGGAAACATGCCTCAGTTGGATCATTTTCTGTGGTTATCGGTGCTTAGAAGATAAGTTTCAATATAAGCTAAAAGAAAACGAGCTGACAGTGATTTGAGAGCAGTTATTCATCAATACGGCTGCATCGGCAATAACCTGGTGAAACGATACGTATCACGATATGAGGATTACGATTCAATACACCGCAGCTGTATATTACAATCTCTTCTTCAATATCTAAATCACAAAAAGCTGCAATTGTTTACTAATGGTGAATGTGAGAACAGCAGTTCTTGGTGTCAAGGACCCTAAAAGACATGTCAGCCACCTGATTCCCTCGGTTATATCCAACCATCTTCTGAAGCGCTCCTACATTTTCTACAATGACTTTCAACACACTGCAGAAAATAGGGTAAGGTCTTGTTCCATTTTCCTTTAAATGCAACGTGCCTCGTTGCTGCGTTGAATCTTTGGACCGTCTGCCTCTAGGATGGATCTACTGCATGTGCTGTTGTCCTCAGTAAACTAGGTTATTGTGCTCCTCATTAGCGCAAAATTGAGAAAACTAGCGAGCCGTGCTGAGTTCATAATAATGACACCAAACCGTCTGAGAAGTGAAGTGTGGAGGCATTTTGGATTCGACACTGTTGGTGGGAAAATCGTGGATAAAGATGCATTTAAAACTTCTGGGTCAGTAGTCAGGGCCAGGCTGGTAAAGACGCACTGTATCTGTATATATAACACAGACAAGAGAAGACTGTAAAATGTCCCACTCAGTATTTATCTAGGTAGAAAATCAAAACTGTCACATATTGATATTGTATCAGTTAGCGTTTAGAAGTCACTCATTATCTTCTCACTCATAGGCCTTTTCCACCAA